>NW_008825433.1:965069-975198 GCF_000699105.1 Pygoscelis adeliae
TTAAAAGTGAGAACACATGCATTGAGATAATAACAGGTTCATAATTGAAATAAAATTTATTGTTGTTGTTATTATTATTATTATTATTATTATTGTTGTAATGAAAAGGAAAATAACAAAAAGAGAGAGAAATAAAACCCAAGAAAGACAAGTGATGCAAATGAAAAACAATTGCTCACCACCAACTGACCGATGCCCAGCCTGTCCCCCAGCAGTGGTCCCCCCAAGAGCTTTCCCCTAGTTTATATACTGAGTATGACGTCATATGGTGTGGAATATCCCTTTGGCCAGTTTGGGTCAGCTGTCCTGGCTGTGCCCCCTCCCAGCTCCTTGTGCACCTCCAGCCTTCTCAGTCGGTAGAGCATGGGAAGCTGACAAGTCCTTGACTAGTGTAAGCACTACTTAGCAACAACTAAAACATCAGTGTGTTATCAACATTGTTCTCACCCTAAATCCAAAACACAGTACTGTACCAGCTACTGGGAAAAAAATTAACTCTATCCCAGCTGAAACCAGGACATATCTAAAAAGTTTTTTTTATTGGATCTTAAAAATGATTATGTGGGGTTTTTTTAAACTGTAAATTAACATTAATTTAAAAAGAGAAGCTCATTCAAAGCCTTCATCCAATTATTTAATGTCAACAGCAAATATTTCAGACACAAACATATGTCAGTGGCTCTCTGTTAAGGTGTAACAAAGTCTAAAATACAGATGCCTGGTCTCACTGGACCAGTCTGGACTGCCTGAGCTGATCACTTGGATTCCCAGTGCATTTAGCAGATAGAGCAGGGCTGCCCTGAAAGGTAATCCAAGAGATTTATGTGCTGAGCAGACAGCCATCTTGTACCAGTCCTTAACTTGCACACACATGAGAGAGTATGAAATCACCACTGTGTCATAGTTTGTGCATAAAAAGTTATAGCATAGGGCCCAGCTTGGGACCCTCAAAGAATTTAGACACCTGAACTCCAGATCACATCAAAACTTGGCTTGAATTTAGGGCCTATGTGCCACGGGCAGTGTACGATTGAGTCTACATGAATAGCTACACCTAGGTGCCTAGAAAAGTCTTATGCCACTTTTCAGGCATTAAGAATTACGCAGTATTAGCAGGTTGGCTTCCTATATGACTCTCTTGGACAAAGCAAAATGTATCACGTTTGGATTTTGTCAGTCAGCTTTTTCCAAACTTTTTGCTCCAAATGCCTTTGAAAGGAAAATTAATCAGAGCTCTTGACTCTTTCCTAAGCTTTTCCCTTCCAGAGAGAAAAATGTTTGATTAAATAAAATCAACTCAATCAGACTTTGATAAAAGTACCTCCACAGCTGCATATTAGCACTTTAGTGATGGTCTAAATCCCCTCATTTCATATTTAGATTTGCAATATTTTCAACAGCACTGGAAAGAGTAAACCCTTTCTATAAATTTCCCTAATCACCTTGTCCCACGGCACAGTGAACTAAGGACAGCCATCTTCTATGTCTCTGTTCTGTTGTGTTTGTATCATTGACAGGGCAGCAGTGTCCTTCTGATGTGATTGAGATCTGATTTGTACCAGATGTGATTTCATATAAAGTCTTCATACAGAATCACGTCTGCCAGTATGTTTTATAGCTACACATTTCCTAACTATCTATGCCGACAAAAACCACCTCATAATATAGCTTTCAGGCAATTTGTAAGCTTAAGGAAAGTTATCGTCTAGCATAAGCACTTAAGCAAATCATTTATATGCAGTTAAAACAGACTCTATCCCAGCAGATGTGATTTACTGTTAAAGTAGAAGTTCAGAAACATTAGTAAGGAAAGATAGTGTTTTTTCTATAACTGCAATCCGACTATGATACAAAAGTACTCTTCTGGGACAGATTGCAATTTAAAAACACAGATTTCTTGACTTTTATCATCGTAAATTTCTTCTTCCTTTTTCATTTCTTTTGAAAATTAAAAGAAAAATATAAATGTTTGATTGACATGATGATCCCTGCTTATTTAAATTGGTGAAATCTCTGCTGCTTCTGTGTTAGTGTAAAACCCATCCTGCCTTCATTAAGACTTAAATTTAATTTTTTAAATGAGGAATGCATTCTTTATAAAACTATCTATGCCAGTTTTATTCTAAATATTGATTTTACTTTGAAGATTACACTAGTATAAGAGATATTCCATACCCTTAGTTTGTGTAATTTCATTAAAGACAATAAAGTACTTCAAATCAGCAGGAGCTGGTAAAAGTTATAAACATGGCCGTGTAGTTATAAACATGGTGATGTTCTTGGCTGACACAAATCAGAGTGTATCCAATGACATCAGTGCAGCTTTGCTGATTTTTTTGCAGTTAAGTATCTCACTGACAGAAAATAGCAATGGAGAGTAGCTTGTAGTAATTTCCAATATATGGCATATATAAGGAATTAACATGACTGTGCTTGTCTTTGCTTTAAACAATTTGCCTTGCTATTCTTCTTCTTTTCTACCAGCTTTGATCTGCTTTCTGGTTGGTTTTTTTTTTGTGTGTGTGTGTGTGTCCACCTCTAATCCCCAGCATATGCATTTACAGAAGTGCATCTTTTTCTGTTTTTATATCACCTTACACTATGGGGTGGCAATACTTGGGTTCGTCTTCATTCCAATGACAGAGACCTAGGTATTAATTTTCCAGGACTTAATGTCTGCTAGGATATATATATTTCCTGTCCAACTGTTCCCCTTCAGCAATAGAGTAGACCAAAAACTGCATTTTGTAAAATAAACTCTACAGAAGCCTCAGTTTACATTTTATCATAAATATGATGACGTTAGTTAAACTGAGCAATGAAGTTCAAAAGTGCAATATGCTTTTACAAAAGCCCATAGGATTAGAGTTTCAGCTGAGATTTCAGTGAAAACACATTAGAAGCCTAATTACCTGGGTTGCTAGGTTGATGGTAGGTGGTATCAAAATAACAATCCAATTCTGTCTGACAAAAATTTCACAAATTAATGATAGTTCAGAGTGCTGGGTGTACATTTGCTTCTTTAGTCTCAACAAAGCATGAAAAGCTGTTGTGTCAATAACACAAGATGATTACGTTATCTGCTTCTGAAATTATTAATGTTTGCTGCAGTGTGCCTAGTTAAATCAGTCAACACAATCGTTTCACTGAAAGAATTTGTGATGTCAAATAAAATCCGGTAATGCATTTGACAAATCATTTTTCCATTTAAGATAATGCAATTAAAGTTGATTTCCCATTAAATTTTCCCCCTTTTCAGAAAATAGCAAGGAAAGCCCTGCAGGTTCAAACTTTAATTATTTAAATGCTTATAAAATATACAGCTTGTGAGGTCTGGATGAGCAAATAAATTGAGGGAATGCTGAGCCCAGGCATTTCAAAACTCATAAGCATTTAGAATAATTACTAGTTAAACCTGGAAAACACTTAGAAAAAGGTAAGAAATGCCAGAGGGAGGTGTCAGAAACAAGGAATCATAATCTAATCTTATTACTTACATATTTCATTTGTTAAAAACTATGGAGAAAAGGCAATTAACGTTACATTTGAGATTGCTGATTCTGTAAGGTAATGAGGAATTCTGTAAGGTAATCAGGAACAAGTTTTTGCTGATGTTAATCCAGACAAGTCTCATAATGGCTATGCCGTTTTTAGCCAGTTTTAGTGTGTCAACATCGGCCTCATGAGCGGTACAAAACGCATGTGCAAATCAGTGCCTGAAAGCACAAATTCTTAGACGCAGTTAGTGAATGTAACTACTTTGAAGAATGAAGACCTTAATCTGAAATCTGGCCTCAATGCTAAAGTTATTCCTAGATCATGAACCAAGTATATGACTGTGTTTTCCTTCCTCTTTCCTACTTGCTATTAAGTCTTAATTGTCTTTCTGTCCCTATTGCTTTGCTCTCCACTACAGGCATACCCTAAGCCTACCTACCTTAGGGCTGCTTGAGTTCGAAAGAGATAACTTACATTTTCAGCATGCCTCCACATGCATCTCAAACTCATTCCTGAGCAAATAGTCTCCAAAGTTAAAAAAGTTTCTGGCCTTGTCAGCAGTCCATCATATTTTCACTGTGATAGGACTTACTACGGCTGTAAAAGAGCTAAAGAAAGGAATTTTAACCTTCCTTTCACAGAGGCAGTAGGTGGAAATGTGTGATAGTGATATATCTAGGGGAATTCAGATAATTTGGTAAGAGGGGAATTCCCTGAATTTTGCTCTTGTCACCTAGGAATCAATCAGGTATATAATGCAGCTGTATAAAACACACTTGGTCTTGGTGCTTTACTGAAAATGACGCTTGGCTCGGTATCAGAAATGGGATCCCAGCTCTGGAGAGGCACCTGGGCCAAATTTGAGCCAGTTTTAGGCTGAGGTCTAGCCTGACACCCAAAGGCTGAGGAGGGCGCCAGGCTGGGCTTCAAAATGCCCCTGAGGAGACAGGCAGTTTTGGGTCTGATGGGGGATTCCCAAGCCACCATTTCAGGAGAATGCCTATCGCCAGCCATCTTTATGTAGTCTTCAGACTGGTGTGTACCTGTGATTTGGACTGTCAGTAGGTTTTGCTTTTGGGCCATGGCCTCTGTTTGAACCCAGAATTAAAATTGAGGGGTGAAAATTAAGCAGATGGGGAAAAAATAAATAAATACAATAAAGTCAGGGCTAATTAATCAAACTGCTACCCAAAACCACAAAGCTATGTGCAGATATGCTTCACAGCTTGAGACAGGAGTGGGCTCAAACTGGCATGACATTCGAGCACCTTGTGTTTCTCCTGCTGTGTTGAGGCATCATTGGTACCTGCTGTGTTTGTTAGGGCTTTCTGTGGCAGCACTGTGTCCACACTTTGATTATACCATGCCATGGATACTGAAGCAGTCTTATAAATAATACATTATAATAAAGTTAGATGAAGGAAGGTACAGAATCACTATCATTGCATGTAATCAGGGTAAACTAATGGGGATTGTGTGGAAATCTATGAATACCAAATTTTAGTAGTGCAGGCAGATAGATTAAATTCCCCAAGAGATTATCCTAGCTCTGCTTTCTAATATCTGTGAATATTGAGTGTCAGCAGAAACAAAATAAATTCTGATGCAACATGAAAACACAGTTCATTATGTTTAATGTTAGAAAAACAATAGGCTGAAGTCTGCCATTGGTTACGTCAGACCTAGCTCATTAATTACACCCTCATGGTGCACGGGGAAGTGGGAGTGAAAGGCTGGACATCCCTAGTTTTGCCCATGTGGAAAACCTCTGTAAGAAGGCTACGGGGACTTACTTCCAGAAATTGCCCAAGCCTCTCCCCATTTCTGCTTTTGGTGAGGGTTTCCCCCATGCAGAGCAGGGCATGGGAGACATCTAAGAGCGCCACATGTTGTCTGAGATCAGGGAGTATCCCCAGCCCTGACTGACCCTCTCCAAGTGGCTCAACAGAAAGAGAAGTAGATGAGGAGGCAGGAGGGAGGGCAGGAGGATGCACAGGGCAAAGGGGGACGGGCAGGTGTAAGATGGGATATATCGGGGAAAGAAGAGCCTGCTGGGAAAACAGAAATAAAAGTCAAGTGGAAGAACCTTTGTGGAAGGGTGAGGCAGACAAAAAGCAAACCACAGCTTAATCCAGGTGAGATGGCACCGAATTTTTAATCTGTATTGCTAAGGACGTTGCTCAGTCATTCAGCCTACCCTGAGACCCTGGCTGGACAAGTGCTCAGGAGAAATGGGCAGCCTCACTTACAGATCTGAAAGTCCAGCTGTGTAAAAGGTAGCACCCAGAGACTTTGACAATGGTGGCCGCACCATGGATTGTCTCATAAATCTCCACCAGACTGTGATGACCATGATGCTGTAGGAAGGTGTTACCATTTTCCTCTGAGGTACTTCCATCCAGTGAGAGCACAGAGGAGCTCTTGTGTCATGAATCATGCTGTCAACAGAGTTCAGATCTTTGTAAGACCTCAGGATGGCTTGGGAACAGCAGGAGGTCTCGTACTTTCTTTGGCTTTAAAGAAACAGTAATATATGGTTTTTAGCATACATTGCCTCATTCCAGTACTCCTGAAGGGTGGGTGAGGCTGTGGTAGGTTGTTGGGTGTGGAGAGGGACTGTGCAGCATTACTGTTCCTCCTGCATTTTCCCACATCACTGTGAGAAGTTGCTGGTTTAGAGTAATCTACAGAATAGTCCCGGTGGCACAGATCAATGGTGCCTCATGGTGAGGCTCATAATTTGATTTTGCGGATGTGTTTTGTATTTCATTCTATAAAAGTGAGATGGTGGTATGTCTGAATGAGCTCAAGAATTAATGTCGTGTCATCTGGAAGATTTGTTCTACCTGGCTCTCATAAAGCCTTTCTTTTAAGTCAAGAAAAAGATTAGTTCTTGTGGAAGATATTTACCTTGCCAGATTTCAACACATTCCCCTGTGCCATGGCTGCAAAGGCTTCTTAGTATTTAAAAATGACACCTTAGTATAAAAGCTGAATTTTGTTGCTATATTCTTAACTGGCTAAATTAAAAAAAAAAAAAAAAAACAACCAACAACAAAAGAACTGCAGGCTTACAGTGAAAAGTGGGATGCCATCCTCAGTTTTCCAACAATTACTGATATTGAATTTTACTCGTCAGTGTGTCACAAGAGTTGTGACAGAAGGCCAACAAGAACAAAGCATCCACCCATATTTATGAGAAATACTATCTGAAAGACACCAGTCTGGTCCCCTGTATAGCTAAGCACTTCCATTTCACTAGCAAGCATTAGCAAACTTACCGTGTTTTTGTATGCATAAGAAAGTGTTTTGAGTGAAATTCTGGAAGCACTGATATCAATGGAAATATAATTTATTTCAGTGGAGCAAGGATTTAATTTCTTGTATCCTGAGGAGCTGCTTCTCAGCAAGCCAGAAGTAGCTTCCTGAACTGGCTCATTTCAGGGGTACCCTTCCACAGAGCAGACTGAAAGAAAGACAGTCTTCTGCTGCCAGGTTTTCTTTGTGAAGGTGCTGTTAAAGAATAGCTGGATAAATATATGACATAATTACAGTCCAACTTGTTGCTGGTGTCAGAAAATTGTGGCAAAAGTAACCATTACTAATTAATAACTGTTGAAATTACTAACACAACAACTTTCTCAAACATTAGCATCAGAAGTTTCAGTAAATCTTGCAGGCTACCTTGTTGATAATCTGTTCATGCAAATAATTCACATAAGCCACTACACAGCTGTTAAACTGTTAAATTTCATGTAATCAAGTCCCTGACTGACTGAACTCTGTCCATCTGTTAAGAGGATTCCGTATCCCTAAAGAAGAAGTGACAATGCAATTGAACCGTGCTATTAGGCAATGCTTGCCCTCAAAAATTAGCAATCGGAGTTTAATCAGCATCAAAACAGATGTCCATTTGTTTATAAATATAGATGCTATATTTCCAGATATATGTATATCAGAAGAAAATGGATTGCAAATGAGAAGGGACCTAATGAAAAGGGACTTTGTTCACCTATCACAAATATTTTGATTTATGCTTACAAAATATTGCTAAATTTGAAGCATGGATTTCTTTTCCCTTCTGCTCTGAGAAAAAGGAAAGCAGGCCCAGGAGATATTCGAAGTTTAAAGATGGTTTGAGAAATCAGCAGATACTAATGTTAGAAATGCTTCTGCACCCTTAACTCTGCCCCAACCTTAGTTACCATCTTCCCTCCCACCAGATCCTATAAAGACCACCACTGTGATCTGTCTGGATGATCTAAGCAACGTTTTTATTGAAGGTTTAGCCAAGTATATGTACCAAAATAAACCATGTTTTGGTATATGTATCACATGGTTATTGCATGCAAACAAACAGAGGAAATATGAAGTATTAATTAGGTGCTGTATGTGAGCTTCATCTGAGTGGAAGTGCTCCCAAGAACCCCTTCTTCCCTGACATCTCCCCGGTCCCTGATTCCAAGCCTTGCAAAAGCACCCAGCCCCCATCATTTTTTGCCCTCCCGTCCCCTTCCCTGCCCCGGCCTCTGTGTCTGCTGGGAGTTATTCTGGCATTTCTCTTTCAGGAATTTATAATGAAGTTTATGCTTCCTAAGAGAGGAGTTACACATGTGAAAACATAGTAATGTGTTTGAAATGGAAATTTAAAAAAAATGCTAAATGCAGGAAACATACATATTATTCTCCAAATACAGTTTCTTTCCTGATTTAATTCTGTGAGAATGGTGATATTTATTACTAGGAATTAACTTGTATTGCACCTGTAATGGACTCTGATTAAGAGACTAGACTCAATTCCGGAAAATTTGTCCCAGCTACTGTTTAGTGTGCCCTACCTCTCAGCCTGGGTGCACCAAGGTATATGAAGAGACAGCTTTTCTTAGCCTCCAGTGGAATTACATATTAATTTAAAACATGTAACCAAGGAAAAATAGTGTTCAATTGCCATTAAAATTTAATGTACTTGCATAAGCATTTCATAACAGTGCCAGGCTGAGGATACAGCAGTGCAAAGACAAATATTCAAATATGAAAGCCTATATTTGTTCTTCTCTCTCTTGAACAGAAAATTAATATTTAACCTCAAGGTTGGAGGCTCATTATTACTTGATACTCTTTTTTTCATTGCTCTTCATTAAAGTATCTATAAGGACACATGTCTATATGTGTACAAACATATCATGTCCATGTATTTAAAGAGCATTAGGCACAGAGTTGGGGTTTAAAACAGACTTAAGTGACTCAAAAGTCTCCGTCTCATTGCTTTTTGAAAGGACTATGAGATCTAAGTAATTTAGGTGCTCTGGAAAATTTGCTCTTCAGTCCCTTGTTAGAATCAAGCGTTATGAAGCGTGGGGTGGTGGCTAGTGACATGAGCTCACCCCAAAGCTGTGCTTTGAAGATCTGCTTCCTGAAGCAAAGGGGGATTGCCTTGGCTTCTCTTTGGAGTCAGGCTGAGCTATGTCCTTGGTGTTGCATCACTTCCTCTTCTTCAGGATCTAGAAACTGGATTTGTATATGTGCAAACATAACTATCTTGTCGTATTTTGTGTTCTCTGCTGAATATGAAGAGATATGTCTGGGAACTTAGAAACCTAAATAACTGCTCTGGAAATAGTAGCCCTCCTTTTCTGTGAGGCTGCATTAAACACAGTCTTTCCAAGCAATTTCCTGCTGTTACCTCTGTTCTGAGCTTGAGTGTTTTTCTGTGGATTTTTTAGCATACTAGTCTCTTGGGACTAGTTCAAAAGAAATCAGCTTTTTCCCATTTAATTTTTTTGTGTAGCATTGAAACTGATTTTTTTTTTAATAGGTATTTCATCAAATGAGTTCCTGAGATCACAACAGAGTTGCTGGAGGGAGAGGAGACAGGCACTGCACTCTCACCAATAGCTTGGAAATGACGGCATTGTAGGAAACCCATATTCATATTCCGCCTCCTAGTCATTGCACAGCTCAAAACAGTAGTTGGCTACTCTATGGCTCTAGTATCTTGGTTTTGGGGTTAGTCTGGTTTGGATGTATGATTTTGAAGGTCTCCATTTTACTGTGGATGGGAAAGAAAACAAAGCTTGTGGAGATCTAGGTGTAGAACCACTCTCTTCCTACTCCCCTGTCTTCCCTAACACTGTATCTTTTGGTAGGAAGACAAAGAAGAGCAGACTGCCTTCCCAACCTTCCTGATATACAGGAGGATATCAGCTGTGGATCAGCTTTTTCCTCCTCCTGAAGGAGAAACATTTTGGCCATGGTTAAGGAGGTATGGAGTTTGCTTTGGGAGATTAAGGTGTACAAGAAACTGCGTAGAGCAATGAGTGGACAGACAAAAAGGATTATGTGATGCATGAGAGTAGACTCTCCCTGGGGAACAGCATGATCACAGGACTGCCCATTCCTGTTCCCTAAATGCGCACGTCTGGATCTGTACGTGCTGCCTGCTCTTAGGAACACCTAATTGCCTGTGTACTGCTGTTCTGCTTCTCCTCTGCCAAATTTCAGTTGGTGTCTGACTGTCTCTGTATCCCCTGACAGCAAGGCTGGTTCTCTGGGTAATAATGTTGAATGCCCATAGCTGGGCCCTGTGCTCTAGAAAACCTCACTTACTGCTTCATTTAAAATGGAATTTTCA
>NW_008825433.1:975232-977357 GCF_000699105.1 Pygoscelis adeliae
GAAGGACTGTGTATGTCTATCTTAGGTTTAGTTGCACCAATAGATAAGGGAGATTTTTCCTTGAAGATATGGTTGCTTTAAACATCAGCATGCACTGTGTGCATAATATTAGTGAATAAATCTTATTTATTCAGATATTTTCTTCAGAAAGCAAATATGTGACTTCTGTTTTAATAGGAAAACAACCCTGTGTGTAGAAGGTACAAAGCACATTATTGCTGACAAATACGTCTTTTGTGATAAAGGTACAGGACTACAAGGGCTGCAAGACAGCTCCGTTTTCCACGCAGGTTTTCAGTGGCACAGATATGAGAAGGGATCCAAAAGAGACAGTTAGAAATACATATACAGAATTCTGGATTTATTCTGTGAGTCCACCCAGTCAGGTAAACTTCAAGTTAGAAAATATTTTGGTTTATGTTGCCTTGATTCCTGTTCCTTCTTAAAGAAAAAAAAACAAAACAAACAAACCCACAAAAAACAACAAACCACCAAAAAGGCCCCCAAACTAACCCCACAAACAACAGTTAGTATTCTTTGTGCAGAATCACTGCATACATGTACAATCTATTCTAAATCTGCTCTTTGTCGTCTAATAACATTTCACTGTTCTGTAGTACCTTCATCTGGAGCTAGATGAGTAAATTGCCTTTAATTCAGCGCACCTAAAGGTGTCAGGCTGAAATCAGAGGTGCACACTCTGCTAATCACTGCAGAAAGATCTATGATTTCACCAGTAAATTTCAGGTTCAAAATACTTATAAATCACTTTAAAATTACACCAGGTGAAATACAACAAACAGTTATGTTCCAAGTTACTTTTTTGATGATTATTACTCCTTATTCACAGTCAACCATGAATTCTCCACCTACCTTATAAATTGTACAGAAAAAACCAAACCAAACCAAACCAAAAGAAACAACCCCACAAAAAGCCACATAACTTCCTCCCTTGTGATTTGCCTTCCCTTCGCCTTTCCTTTCCTCTGAAAGAATACACTTGGCTGTACTCACTGGATGAAGGCCAAAGGGACTCTTCACCAGCACTCTTCTCTATGAGATGCAAAGTGTTCATGGTGGGGACTCTGAGATGTATAGCCATCTAACACAATTGAAATGGCACAATTTACTCAGCTTCTTCTTAAGGTAATGCTGTAGTACTAAACCACCATAACAACATAGTTTTGACACTCAAAAAGCTATCACTGAACTAGTGATTTTCAATCTTTAGTTTGCCTCCAAAAAAAATTTCCAGTGAAATTGCAGACCTCTCTGTAGTAAATTTAAGCTCACTGACTTGTGCTCTTTTTTCTTCATTTTTTCTTAGAAGTAGACCATGAACCTTTTGGAGCCAAAGAAAATGGTTTACAAATGAAAATCATGGCAGTAAACCAAACACTGACATCAGTTCTTAAAGATTACATGCAAAGTATTTTCTATCTTACTGTCTGACTGAGATGGTATTGTCATTTCAGCTTTAGCTTCCAGTTATTTCCTTTTAAACTGAAACAATTAACATTCTTTTTTTCTTCTACCTCTACCTGGAATTGCCTGCACCTCACAAATCTTTTTCACACCCCTCTTCCAATGGAATGCACATAAGGAAGCAAAATACTAGTCTGTAGGTGTCACCCCTCTGCTGTCTTTAATGATAGGGTGTAGTGAGACTTCAATATCTTGTGAAACGTCAATAGGTTTCAAACTGAGCCCTGTCATGGTGAATCCAGTGAATGCAATGCAGAAATGTGAGCTGTGAGGTTTCTCCCTCAGCCCTGGAGGAGAGGGGCCCTTTTACATACCACAGGAGCATCTCTGAATTTACCAGGCACTCTGGCAGTGCCGTGCCACACATGCAATGCCCAAGACAGGGTGTGGAAAGACGGTGGAATGTAAAGAACCGTAGGAAACTGTGGCTCAGCTTGAGAGAGACTGCAATGAAAATGTTGAATAGCAGAGACGTACTTATTCCCAGTGGTAAAAAAAATGTAACACTGTAAGTGTGTAGAAATCAAAGTGTCAGTGCATCCAAGGAACTGTAAAATGGAGCATTCAGATGAAATATTTAGCTAAAAAATGAAGTCAGGGCAGGGCATGAAAAAATCAAGGCTCTTATTTGAAGGCCAGA
>NW_008825433.1:977692-985312 GCF_000699105.1 Pygoscelis adeliae
ACTTTTAGGTCAAGATGCATAAGGGAGTCACACATGAAGCCTCTCCTTAGCTGAGGGATTCCCGCAAGGAATCCAGGAACTCCAGGGGACATAAGGTTCAAATTCCTCACTGGACTTGTGATGCATAAACTTCAGATGGTTTGTGTCAGTCTAGCACCTCATCAAAACAGCAAAAGCCATTGGAAAAAAACCTGAAACCTGATAATGATTCTACTGCTTATGAATACATGTGTAGCATATTAAATTTTCATTGGGGAGCTGGATTTTTTTCATTTTGGTGCATCTCACTGTTTTCCAATGAATAACACAATGATTTGCGTAACTGATGAAACAGTGGAGCCTTGCAGAAGGTTCAATGAGTTTATCTATTTTCATCTGGGAAAACTACTGTCAGTTCATATTGCAGCTCCTCAGGTTGAAAATGAATCATTCATCACGGGTGAGATCCTGATCTTGCTTTCCCTGTGTGTCAGTCCAGAGCTGTTCCTTTGACTGTGGTGAAGCCACTGTGACGCTGCGGTACTGGAAGGAAATTCAGACTCTACCCTCAACAGTTTGCACAGATTTTTGTTTGCCTGTCTGTGCATGAACAAAAGCCTGACATTTTATTTTACCTTTGATTTTTTTTTTAATAGATTAAAAGACTGAGAAGATATTATTGTCACAAGAATGGTCATTTGATATTTTTCTTGTTGTTGAGTGAATGCACTTGAGTATTCACATAGCAAAAAAGCCCTAACCAGTTCCTCATTCTTTCACTGTGTTTTTGGAAAGTCTAAGGTACTCCTTTTAGCAGTGAACTCCTCTTTACATGTCTAATCCTACATATGGCCAGTAGAGAAGAGATTTCAGCTGGTACTTTTGAGACTAAAAATCTAAAAGATTTTTTAGGATGTTAGTCAATTACTTAAAGATAGGAAATAATTCTGAACTCCCTTCTTTCCTAAGCTGCAAAACTGAGATCATTACAATTTTTTTTGTTCCACAGCTTTTTGAAGAAGAATCAATTCCTAGCTGTCCTCAGAAGCAGGACACCAACACCAATGGACTTAATCAAGCATGGTAAATTCCATGGTTGTCTTCTTTCATGGGATAAAATGGAAACATGAACAGTGAGGTCCTGCCTTAGAAAAGAAACGTGCTTTTTTGTTAGAAAAAGAAGTAGTATTAGAAGAGATTGGTGCCTCTTTAATATCCATCCAGGGTAAATGAGGAAGATCCAACAACTTCTGGAAAAATTCTGGGCACAAAGAAATATGACTGCAATCAAAGAATGGAGATAAAAACCTTTGGCTAATTAATGTTCAGTCACCATACTTTACTGAATTAATTAAATAGGTTCAAGACAGTCTGGCATGGCCCAAGGCTGGTTAACACAGGAAACATCAGCAAGGACTTAGCTCTACTGAGCTATGATATCTCCTAGAGCTTCCCATTGTGAAATCTAAAGAGTGACGTGCTTTCAGTGGAAGCACATCTGCTTTCCTGTTTGCCCTGAAGATGGCTTGCATTGAAGAGGGATATAACATCCTACTTGACACCGTTGACATTCAGATGCACTGACCACAGCCAGGACTCATTCAGCAATACTTCCCAGGCAACTCTGAGATGAGGACATTTAGAGAGGATTATATCTTTATCGCTGTTGCTTCAAAGACAAATAAAAGCTGGCCTTTGCCATTGCAATGAAGTTGCATCAAACAGGTGGAATTTAAATTTTTTTTTTTTCTAGTCATCCTATTGCAGCTATTTTCATGAACTGATTTTTCTGGCTAAAAGAGATCTTCAGTTCCACAAAGTCCAGACAAGCAATTCAGTGCTGCCTATAGGTGAAGCAATGTAGGTTATTGCCTTGTCTCTTCAAGATGGCAGAGAAGGAACATACCCACAAGTTCCTGAGCAGAGACAGGAGACAGGAGGTCCACAAAGCTCTATCATCTTCATGGTGAGAAACTTTTCATTAAACTTGAAGGGTGTAGACATGTCTTTGAATGATAGCACTGTGAAGGGTTGAAAATGGGTGTAGTGTATTTCACAGTGATTTCTTATTTTAGGGGACCTATGCTTTACCGCCAATTCTTTTTTTTTCATGAGTTAGTCAGTGACTTAGCCCTAGATCTTTGTGTCAGAGGTCTAACTTGCACTGATTTCAAACCTCTCAGATTCATGCCTGACAGTCATACCTTGAGGCAAGTTAGCTGTTCCAGATAAGCATACAAACCTTCGAATACTTCTCCGCATTAGAACTTAACTCTAAGCCTTTTGAAGTTCACTCAGAGCTACTACAATATCTAATCCATTCATGAATATTCATCCAAGGTAGCAGTAATTGTGATGCTATTGTGTCACTTCTAAATAATTAAAGACTCTTCAGCAACACCTGTGAAACCTGCCTGACTTTTAGACGAAGCATAGCTATATTTTTTTATGTTTATATTTTATTATATCACAAATACCACCTTGGGAACATGGTCAAACAGATGATTTTGAGAGTTGCACTCTAAAGAAATGAGGAAAGCATAAAAACATTCTGCAGGGAAAAGTAAATTAGAAAGATTGGTTTCATTAGAAGGCACATAAGCTTTTGTGATCCATCTGTTGGCAGTAGCTCTCCTTACTAAATAGACCTGGATGATCAGAGCATTGGAATTCAGAAAGCAGGAAATGTTAAAATGTGTACTGGAGTAAAAAAAAAAAAGCAAATTTAAAGTAGAAAAACCTCTGGGAAGTAAAAGTTAGGCAGAAATTATAGTTCCAAGTTCTCACAATTGTCCCAGTGAGAAAATAGGATCTGCCCTGTGCAGAACAGGTGGCTTATTCTCAACCCACAGATGTCCTGAAATTGGAGAAAAAAAATCTGATGACAGACTGCTGAAGGACATGAGACATATTAATGCAGACCCTTTCTATCTTCATGTATCTACACCGCTATGGTTCCTTCCACATCTTTCCTTGTCCACACCTGGGACAAACTCCTTCAGGAGGACCTTGTACTGATAGCTACTCTGCCAAAGGGACTCAGCTGTGCTTTCTGTTGTTTGTCTCTGACCCTTGAGTACTTTTGATGAAATGGTGTTTTTAATGAAGCTTATCCTCTCGTTCATGCAGTTGGCTCCCCTCAGAAGTAGTAACTCAAATTCCCCCACTGAGTGGGCCAGTGACCAGCTTTGGTCTGGGCTTCTTCCCTGTCAGGCCTTTTGTATCCATCTCTCCCTTAAGAGAAGAAAATGAAGTCTCAGCTCACTTTTTCCTGTTTTCAGAATACATTTCTTTCTGGATGCCACAAACTGCTTTCTGGTGACCAGCAACATTACTGCTTCTATAGGCCTGAAATTGTTCCACAATATTCTCCATCCTCGTTACCAGCCAACCATTTTCTCTTGGTTTTAAGCCACCATGGAGGCTGTTTCTCATCATAGCTAGAGCTATGGGGGATAATAAGGCCATTCAGCAATCTTTCCAAGTTGCTACCCTGTGGGGCTTTTATCTCGGCTTCACTCTCTGTTAGTCTTATTTCCTATGTCTGTAGGCCACAAACCTGAAATTTCACAAATTTGTATAATATGATTGCTTGCAGAGAACTGCACAGATTCAAGGCGAGAGAGGCACATTCTTCAGGACCGAAGTGAAAGAGTTAGATGTACAAAAATGTTCCCATCCAGGGATGGTAAGGTTATTGGCTGGAAGACCTGAAAATCTACTGGGTCCCTTCAATTTACAATATATGAAACGGTGCTTTGGAAAACTGCCTGCACTGAAAGTTAGGGAAAGAAGATACCTACTGTAATTTCTGAGGAATATTTACATGGAGGTAAACAACATAACATGGAATACAGAAGACTCTTGTGCTAAGATATTTTAGATGCCTTTTCACTGGGCATGGGTGAGAAGTAGACTGAAGAAAACAAAAATATTTTGAAACTACTGAAAATGGGCAGAAGGGTATTAGGCTGGCATTTTTATATGCTCTGCAGGAGTTCAGATGCCAAGTCTATCTGGATGTTTTAGAACTTTAATTAAGCTTAAATAAATGAAGCTTTAGGCTCTGTGAAAACACTTTTCTTCAACACCCTTATGTTAGACTCAGTATGGAGTTTTCCAGATCTCCCAAGATACAGAGCCAGAGCATCAGCTTTAAAGAGTCTGTGGTCGTTTCTATCCCCAGACATTCGTGTTAGCCTGTCCCCATGCCTCTGTCTTAAGTCTCTCCCAGCCATGAAAGTTAGCACAGATAGAGGCAATGGCCACACAGATGCCCTTGTTGCAAAGGAATCCAATCTGCTAGGGCTCTGTACAGAAAAAAAATCTTCTTTCTTCTGCCTTGCAGAATACACACACACACACTCTGGCCCCAGACTGTCTTCAGGCTACTCCTTCTGCTTGTAGGTAACAAAAAATTCATCATGGACTCTTCTCAAGCCAAAAACCTGAAAAATCCACACAGAATATTATGCTGGGCTGAAGGAACATGTACAATAACTGCTCTTAAATTCCTGATTAGAAACACTAGGATAATGCATTCTATCCCTCTCTTGCAATCTTGTCCAAAATGGACATCATGAAGGTACCGTCATTAATATTTCACACTTCAGTAATATTTCAGGCAATGTCACATGAGAATAAAGCAAAAATGCACTTCTGAGCTACTTCAGTGACATCTCTCTCACATGCTTGACATACAAGACACAGATTCATCTTTTAGATGATTAGATAACTGGATTCTTTTTCCCCTTTGATGTCTAGCAGCTTCTTGCTCCCATTTTGAGCCCTAGATGCATAATGTATAGCTTCTTTATTTAGTGCAGTGGTGAGTTCTGAATTGCTTCCTAGTCTTCAATCAAATACGAGTCACGGACCAAGTTTGCCTTAGACACCCTGTAGAGCTTGAAGTATGTAGTCCAGCTTAAAGCCAATGGGAATATTTCTGTGGACTTCAATAAAAGCTTTCTGGAATTTCTTTTTTTTTTTTTCCCTCCCCCTCCACAACCATATAAAACTTTAAGAAAAATTAATGTATCCCTGACAAGCCTACATTAAACCTTTCAGTCTTGTATAGCTTTGCCAATACACTCCGGAGAAGTAATTACTTCCAAAGCACAAGTGGTGTTTTCAATTGTAATAGGTGCAATATTAACACTATTATGGTGTTATTTCAGCAGTCATGTATGTAACAGGACTCTGTGCATAGAAGCATTTTTTTCCTTGGGTATTTTTTTTTCATCTGAAACTTTTATTAAGCAGCAAGCAGATGTGAAAAGCAATAGATAAAATTTGTTTCAATTGTTATTTTGCATTTCAAATGGAGCAACCGAGTAGACTAATCCTGAACATTGCTTATTTAATGCTACATGATAGAGAAATGGCAAATAAAAGTTGTTTTTACATACAGACATGTGCAGGCATACCTTCCTGCAATGTAATCTGGCAGGCTTCAGATAACTGCAGCTCACGATAATGCACCAGTATGCCACATATTTAGTCCAGTGGCATACCTTTTTTAGGATTTTGTCCCTTTCCAGTGTAGAATGACATTTCTTTTGGATTCAGTCTGCACCATAAAAACTGGCAAAGTAGACCTGATTATTTGGCCAATCACTTCATTTTGTGCAGTTCTTTTTCATTACACCTGACTGAATCAACTTGAACATCCCTGACTACATTGCATATACTGTCTAACTGAATGTTGGATTAATTCTCACTTGTTCCTTGAAGGTACATGTACAGAGCAGTTATACCGGGCTTTTGTTAAGAGAAGCCTGAGAATTATGGTTTTGGTTTGTCATTAAATATGTTCAGGCAAATTCTCTCTAATTGTAAGGTATTTGCTTCGAGTCAGATTCACGCTATCTACTCCATGCCAATGTTACTATGACACACCTATTGCTAGTCTAAACATGAATGTTTAATTTATGAGCATTACCTTCTCTGAGGTCAGTATGGGTTAGCTGTGCATTATGCAGAGCCAAAAGTATTTCTTTTGCATTTTTTCAGTTAAATCAAAGGCTGAACGTCTCAGATTGCTAGGAGATAAAACATTTACAAGTAAACCTAAAGAAATGAGTAGGCCTATCTCTTTTGCAAAATACACCTGCTGCATCTCAGTCCAAATCCAGAGTTTTAAATAGACCAATTTTAAAACTTATGTATAAGCTGATGTAGTGTGTTCTCATCAAATAAAGTCATGTTATAGCTTTTTCCTGCAAAAAATAGCTTTCTCAGCAAAATAGAATTGTTGTGTTGAAAAATCCATTTAATATTAGTATTCTATTGCAATCTATAATATGTAAGCTAATGTTTGATGTAAATAAAAATAAAATCATAAAATTATATCATGGGGTAATAATATATGAAACACACCTGTAAACCACAAGTACAATCTTTCTCCAGTTGAGGAAAAAAAATCCTACTTTGTTTAGAAAGTCTTGATCCAGTTAGAAACTTCTGAAGTATCAGTTCTCTCAGAGTGCTACTGTGAAATGTAACTTTTCCAGTATTTAACAATTTGATCAAATGTACCATATTATTTTCTTCTTTAAGCATTGAGTTTGCAAGTTGTATTCATACCACTTGCTTTTAACACTGCCACTAGATTCTCTTTGAAGTTGCATATGCAGGAGCAACTCACACTGTATTTCAATGTCACTGTCTTGAACGGTTTGGGGGTTGAATGGTAGCTGAAGTGATAAGTTAGGAAGAGAGTCCTCAATGACAGTTGTTCTGATACTAAAGTCTGTCAATGTGGGACTATCAAGGCTATTATTTTATAATAATTCATTTTGTCCATTCATTCTCCATCCTCTGAATCCTCTACAGAAACGGCAATTACAGAGGTTAAGATTCCAGCACATCCCATTAACAGACTGCATAATGATAAGCTTTTATGACATCACCACAAATAGTCACAGAGCATCACTGAGATAAATAAAGAAAAAGATCATGGGTTTGGTTTGGGGTTTTTTATTTATTTATTTTTGTATTTATTCTCTCTTTCATTTTGCTGGAAATTCTAATATCTTGTTTCATCAGTACCTAGATTTGTTTAGTCTTAACCTTCAGTCGTCATCACATTAAGCATGGAAACGTAAAAGGAGCGACAGATTCATTGAGTGTTGACATACACCCAGTAGCAGCAGGCAAGTGGAGGATTCTATATTGTTCTTTATGTTGATCCAGGCTACTTTCCCTTTGGTGAAAAAAGCGTATTTCCATCTAACTCAATCACATTGAACCGCCTTTTATTTTACAACCATCACCTCATATCCATGCATACTTTCATCCATTTTGCACCAATGATATTGAAATCCCATAGTCTATGATGTCACTTAATCAGTTTTGCTCTAATTCAATGGCATTCCAAGCTGAAATCCGCTCTGTGATAGAAATACCTTGAATTCTTTATTCAATTCTAGTCATTCACTCAACAAAATCAATTTAAATGGGAGATATGCCTGAGCAAGAACTGAACAAAAGCTGACTGAGGAATTTAAGTATTTGTCCTGTGGTATGTAGAAAGGTACTTTCAATTTCCCTGCACAAAGAGTAGAGATTTAAGTATACAGTGAAATCACCTGTAAGGAGGAATTCTCCATGATGAGAGATTCATATATTTGTAATGTAATG
>NW_008825433.1:986052-1009953 GCF_000699105.1 Pygoscelis adeliae
CAATAATGGAACCATACACTGGGCCACCAGGCATTCCTCTTGTCACCATTAGCAACTGCATATTTGACCTAGGCAGGATATGGTCACAAAGTTATTCTAGCAGTGCAATATCTTTCTTAGAAAAACGTCCCTTCCATGATACGCAGTCTCAAAACAGAAGAATGAAATTAATTTGACAGAGTAGTGTCCTGAAGTATTTGATTTCATATGTATAGATAAGTTACTCTAACATTTTCACAAATAGGATTTAAAAAAATATTAATTGTTAGATGTGTTTTTAAACACAAGGCAGTTGATAAGTAAAATAAAATGGAAAACTCTGTGTAGTCAATTAGATTTTTGGTAAAAGTTGTTTATGGTGGGTTTTTTTTTCCCCTTACAAAAACTATAGTTAATATCTGTCTGTTTGGCTGGGCAAACTTTATACAATGGTGCCCGAAAGAGATCACAGACTTACTTCAAGAATTCCAGTAAAAATAGATGAAGGAATATATTTAAAACTCCATCTCATCAAGTGTCTTTCAGATGGATTATTGCAAATTTTTGTTACTGGTAGTAAATTTATTTTTCTGATTTGTAACTGTGTCGCAGTTCTTATTTCTGTATCTTCAACCAGAGCATTCTGGCAGCACTAATATTGCTTAGTTAATATTACCTAATAATTTGTGTGTAGTGCTGCAAATTAGGCAAATATTCTTTCAAATTCTAAAGAAGGGCACAGAAATGTACAAAGGGTAGGAATTACACTGGCATCAATAATAGATGAAGGATTTGTCTGATGGAATTGTAACAAGTAACAGGCTATTATGCTTGGATGCATTAAAAGCAATATAAAAGTATCTTTCTAAGTTGTATACTCAGGCATTTTCTGGACATGGCTGATCAATGTGCAAATGTTGCAGATAATACAAATTTCAGGGGTGTAGGCCCTCGGATGGCACAAAAAAGGCAGGCATGGCAGAACAATGCTCTCTTTCCTATAGTAACATGCATCTTCTATAGGCATTTGTTACAATTCAAAATACCTAAGAAAACATTTTTTATGTTTTCTGTTTAGATGTGGTAGCTTTTTACATCATCTTCGTACTACTTTTATACGTACAAAAGGAAAAATTTAGCAAGAAAATGGTAAGCTGAACAAAACAAAATCTTTGAACAAATGAAAATATTCTTCATTTTTAAAGCAATACTTTAGCTTTTCAAGCTTCTTGAAAACAGATTTAAACAAAACATGAAGAACATAAAACTGTTGCTATTTTTCATAATCTTTAAAAAGGAAAGTTTTATATTTGTTGAAAAATTTTATTTTCTTTCTACACAATCTTCTTTCAGCTGGCTTTTTTCTTTTCAAGAAGCTTCCGATCAGACATTTCTATCAACATTAAAAGTAATTAAATGAAACGCATCTTAAGTAATTTTCTCCATTAAGACTATTATATCCACCTTTTCCTCACAGAAAGAAAATCATTCCTACTATGTACTTCACTTATTTGCATACACTTCTTGGTATCATTTCTATTTTCCAGTCCCATTAGATTTTTAAGTGATCCAGTTTTATTTCTACCTAAACCAAGGATGAAACATAAAACTGTTTCAGTATATACAACTAATAATTTCATATATTTGTGAATATAATAAAAATGTATATATCTGCTTAAATGATGAACTTTAAATATTTTTAAAACACTACTTTCAGTGTTATTTCAAAACCATTCAGTGAAAATTAAATTTCAGAACAAAAAGTTTTCCTAAACAAAAATATAGAACATTTAGAGATTCTTTAGCAACACAAAACCCCTGATAAATTAATTTCATATTAATACCATTGAAATGAAACATTTCATGAGATAATTGTAACAACACAATATTTTCAAGCAAAGAAAAATAATGTCATTAAAACAAAATCTGTTAACTCACTGTAGGATTTTCTTTTGGTAGCATAGGTATCCTTTGAGATACAACTCTTGCCTGTATTTGTAAGGTAATCTTTGTCACTTCAAGATGCATTGCTTCCTACCACTAGCTCACAGACATTTTTGCAGGTATCATCTTCAGATGCATACCAAATTAGTAGCCTGCAGGGACACTGCCTATCACTCACCCCTTCAACAATTAAGCAGAACCTGTATATGGTAAACATAAGTAAAGGTTGAAATTATCTAGACAGAGCTTAGGCTCAAATGAAAACAATATATGAAGTTGTGGTGAAATATGGATTGCACCACCTCTGAAAAACTCTGTCAAAGACCTTGAAGTACTATTAACTTTGGGTTCATATATAAATCTGAGCATTTAAGGCCATTTTGTCTTCTATTTCTGTACATAAGGTAGGGGAAATGTTTGTCATATAATCTTTCTTTGCCTAATTTTTTTTAAAATTTTTGTCCATGTATTTGTTCAGCCTTAATTTTTAACCTTATATCACCCTTAATTTTCCAGTAAAAATAGTCATTTCATATATCTGAAATTCTGATACCTTCTTCATGCAAATAGGTTTTAATACTTGCATTTTACAGTTGCTACAAAACATTTTTTCAGCAAATTAAATCAATCACCTAATAAATCCAGATTGCCCTATTTGTTATAGATGCTGTTAAGACTTTTTCATGTCCACTGTGGAGCAAATTACTCTATGATTTGGACACAGCTGTTTCCTTTTATGAGTTTAGTGGGTGCTGTAAGGTCTTTGCTTCTAGCTCTGCTCAGTGGGCTTCTGAATCTGGTTGGTGAGCTTGGAAATAGGACTAGCTAATTGAAGCTGTGACTCTTTGTTGTAGATTTGGAGAAAGTCAAGAGAAGCAGAGTTCTTTGCCCGGTGGGGATGATTCATCTCATGCTTACAGAGTTTTGAAATGTAATGACAGATTGTGAATCAGTGTCACCATTGCTGAGCCAAAAAATGGTTTAGGAGATGCCTTAAAAATCCGTTTATGCCTCTGGTGCAAGCACGTGTTCTGTTCTGTCTTTGACTGGGAGGGTGGGGGAGTGAAGTACACCGAAGACAAGATGTTGGAAGTTGCTTTATCTCCGTTTATATAGAAATGAAGATATCAGTCTCCATTTTCACTTCCGATTTACATCTGTCAGTGTTCTTGTACAATTAGTTTTGTTGCCAAAGTAGACCTGCAGTTTTTTTAAGAAGTTTACTGATGGCTTAGAAATACTGATATTAAGGGAAATATAGAGCCCATGGTGCACTGCTGTCCTTCAGAATTTCTATTAGCGATTTCCTGTTCAGTCTTTCACGAAGTCATGGATGAGGGGGGTACTACACATGCAGTTCAGGTTCATTCTCCACAAAAGACAGTAAGATGTCAGGGAACTACTCCAAAGATCTGCTTCACATTTGAACAAACACAAGATGGTGAAACATTGAAGTTCCGAGTCATGAGTCTGTGCATGGGAAGAGCATCTAAGAAACAAACCTTCTGCTTCTATTGTCAGAGATATTAGGTGGGGAGGGGGTAGTTGGTGGCTATTCTTATGGAGGCATTTGTTTATGCCCCACTTCCAGAAACTTATTAAAAAGTTGCTTATCCAATTATCTACCTCAAACTTACTCTTTGGGAAAAGATCATCAAAAGACAGTTGCTAAGGCAGTAACAATAATGGCAGTGCTGTTGTTCTGAGACTGGATTTTTTTGTACCACTCAGCCTAGTTATTTTTAGACTTCAGGTATGTTTTTAAATAATACTAGCATTTTATTAGAAGGTTAGATTGCATTTTGAAAGCATCCTTTATGTTTTGCTACAGGTGCTGATAGTGAAGAGAGGGAAGTGGTTTGCGGGAGGAAATAGGCACTATTTGAAACTGACTTACGTAAATATTTACTTGCAATAAAATTCATACAGGAAAAGATGCAGAGGTGTTAATAAACACACCAAAATCTTGCTGTGGCAATAGCCTTGATTATGCGTCAATATATCTGATAACAGTAGCCTTGTCTACTATAACTCTGTGATGTTCTTTATTTTTTTACTTTATGTCTTTTATTTTAATGCAAATACTGTTCTACATTATTCTGACACAGAAAACCACTTCTGTACATGTGCTCTTAAGGAGGGAACATTCAGGACTTAAACAGCTACTGGAGAACATCTATTGGATGTGTCAGAGCTCTGTGACACAGAAGTCTATGTTCCATGTCCAACAAGTACAGTTTTGTTTGTTGATATGTTTGTTTGTTTTCCACAAGGGAGAAGGAAGAGGAAAAATGCCAAAGAAAATAGGGGAAGCAACTGGAGAGTTATTAAAGTTAATTGAAACTCCACAATATTTATACAGAAGAAAAATGTCAGATACTCAACAGCTATAAATCAGCATCCTTTTGTGACATAAATAAATTACACTGATTACAGTATGTACAGAAAGTTTTATCTTCCATTGTTATAGTGAAAAAGATGTTCATTTGGGGGTGGGATCATACTTCAAGAGATATGTCTTTCATCAGGCAAAATACCTCAGCAAAACTTCTTTGGAGGTAGTAAATTTCCCTGGGAACTTAAAATAATCCTGTAAGTTCTGTTCTCTGAAGTCCCTGCAGAGGTTAATCATCATGAACAGTTTCACACATCATTGCCAAATGAGAAAGACATGCCTTAATGTAACTATATGCAGTGCTGGAAGCAAACAAAAATCAAGACTGGCACTGTTATCAGACATACTGAAGAAGATACAGCACTTCCGAGTATTTTTTCCACAGTAACAGAACTTACTTTTCCTTCATTGTTGTACATTTGACCTTAAATAAGTACTTAAGTACTGGAAGTCTGATTTTAAGAAGAATGATTATTTCTTCTTGGTCATGGTCCCAGGAATCACACTTCTACCCACTTAGACTAGTTTTAAGCTCATGTAACTCACAGACTTCAGTGTGGTACCTTACAATTTATCGTCTGGTAATTAAGTGAAGAAAAGGGCTTTCAGTGTGGCTGCGAATAACTCACACTGACTTCAGTGGGAATTTTGTTTTGCAGAATAAGACCCTGAATCTAGGGGGTAGAGGCAGCAGGCATCTTCTGTGAGGCCCATGGGTGCCCTCAGGAGCTGAGGATGCTCAGACCTCTTCAGGATCAGCCCAGCACCTCCTAGGGCTGTGTTCCGATACTGATGGGCAAAGTTTCCTCAGCACTGGTACCGAGAGGCCTGGCTATTAAAAACCATGGAACTGCTGAGCAGCAAAGTAGTATGGCATCAGAGATTTTACTGTGAATATTAAAGAAATGTAATGAGCATCAACCTGGGATAAGTCATGTATGTGTTTAACAAAATAGAGGAAGACAAGCAGATTGTATCACAGAAGGGAAAAATGCCTTCTTAAAACCAAATAGAATACTTCTGTGATTATTTAGTGGTTTATTTTATCCCTATGACAGCTTTCAAAAATTAACTGATGCCTCCAAGCATTCAAGTAATGGTGCTCTCAAAGCTGTGCTAGCTGCATTACTCACTGAAATCCATGGGGGAGCCTTAATACAAACAGAACCCTGGAAAATGTTGTGGTCAGCATCAGCATACCCAAAACTGCAGTAAAAATGGACAGAATTTATGGTAGAGAGTGTTTCAACTTACAGTTAGCTATTAGATGGGATTGTTCGCGTTACTTTCTTCAGTGCAGCATAATAAAAGTCAGTATTTTATTTACATCTGTATGAGAGGAATATAATTTGGGGAACAGTTTATTAAATAGGTGTAAATAGCATTTTTACTACCCGCTTTGCATTGCTCTATATCACTTTGTTTTGCTGAAGAAGAGTGAGCCCATGCAGCTCTGCTGCCTCCTGCCCCCATGGCTGCAGTTTTGGTGGGAAGGTGGAGTAGCAGGGCTCTCTGTGCCTCTGCTACATTTCTCTTCATATTGACATCTCAGTTCCTAAGACAGCTAGAGAGGTAAACAGCTGCTGAATACTCTCCTCCATATTACTCCTGCTTCTTTTTGGGTGCTCAGGATCCCCAGTAGCTAAGCATACGTGAACTCTTGAGGCTCAAGTATATCTTATCCCTTGATTTTCTGTCTCTCCCCACCTTTTCAGATAAGTTTTATGGCTGTATTACACATATGCACTATTTGCCTTTCTTCTTATTCTTCATCCTACTTCCAATTACACATCATTTCAGTCTCTGTGTTACATATCTCTTTTCTCTGATGTTCCCATTGCTATATCCAATCTCTGAGCGGGCTGCTTTTCTCCACAGGGTGCAACTTATGATACAGACACACACAAAAATTGCATACCCCCCCACCAAAAAAAAAGAAACAGTAGGTGGGGTGAAATCCATCCCTTTGACAGTGGGACTTCATCAAACAAAGTATCAATATCAGCAGCCTGATAAGATACTGGATGGTCTGCCCACATTAAACTTACAGACATGCAAAGGGACTTGGTAGTAACTTGACATAAAAATAATCCTCTTTAAATTCAGTTTAGGGCACTAAATACACATATATATTCTTAGATATACAGTCATTCCAATGTCCTTTGGCTTCAGATGATGGCACAGCTGAAAAGTGTCTCCCCTCCCAAAACGGAAAAACTGACACCGTCAGAGATTCCTCTCTCAACAGCGTACCAGCTTTGCCGGAATATCTTTTTTCTCTGGCACATTGCTTTGCAGCACTCTCCAGTTTTCATATTGGTCCCCTGAGCTATACAGTAATGAAAACCTAGAACAGTTTATAACAACTAGTATAAATTTTATTTATTACTAAATACTGTATTATAAGACTGCCTAGAGGTCATAGCCAATGTCATATCCCCTTGCACCACAGACTGTACAAATCCCTAATAAAATATACTCATTGACCCTGAGATTTTAAATAAATAAGGTACAGTGTAAAAGGAGGAAAGATATGTCAGCCTTATTTGCATGCAAAGAACTGAGAAATTAAGAGGCTTACCAAGATAGAAAGATCACCCAGTCTGGATTTGTAGCAAGTTTCAGAGAAACTGCTTTTCTTTTTGTGGTCATGTCAAATATGTTTGAATATTTTAGTTTTCAAAAGAGAAAAATAAATAAAATATGAATAACAGAATATGAGAAGAAATATATATATGTTAGAGTAGCAGAAAACAAAGCAAATATATACAAGTTTCTGAGTAAACAAAGGCTTAATTTTTCAGCTGCTGTGCTCAAAATGTGCCAGGGAGATATAGACCTCTGAGCTTCTGGGAGACAAGATTTTGAAAACCTACAATGCTTTTTTGGAGCAGGACAAATCTCAGATATTTCCAAATTTGGTAAGGGACACTGTATTTTCAGTTTTGCTTTAATTCAGCCTGGATAGAGAGGATTGACTAGTCAACCTTAGCCCAATTGAAAGGGTTAGTTAAGATATAACTGTTAAGATATAACTGCACCACCTCAACACCTCTATGCACCTATATCATGCATAGATGGCACATCATGCCATGTATGTCAAATGCATAACCACGTCTGCTAAAAATACGCATATTATGAGGTCAGATATGGAATGGGGGATCAGTACCAGAATTGTACCAGAAGACAAAACATCAACATTTTGCAGATACCAATGGGTATACAAATACCAAACAGAAATAGGAGTATAAAAAAGAGCAGATGCCATGTTTTTCCTTGAATGACAGTAGGGAGCCTCCACTCTCTCTTATCATTTTTCAAGCTGACAGGGAGGACTGACTCCAGCTGGATAAGATGTCATCCAGAATTACCAAGCAGAAGACAAGCAAGCCAATAAGGGTATGAAGGAAACATCAGGCAAAGCTGCTGCTCTACGAGCATCTCACCCAAATGTACACAACTGTGATTGCTGGAGGGTGTAGCTTTCTGCCTGTACAACTATACCCTGTAATATCTGCACTGCTAAAATGAATTTCAGGTGCAGATGGCAAAAAATTGCAACTGAGGGCCCCTGACACCAATAATGCGCAAGTATTTGTGGGAAAGTTTTCATACTTATGACAGGAATTCAGCTCAGTCTATGCCTCATCTGTGGGGTAGCCTTGCTTTGGTTTGTAGTTCTTACTTCTGGAGGATTGGGAAAAGGCCTGCTGGAGTACGCTGTGGCTTATATATGTGGATTTTCTGCCCATGTAAGTCAGGGAGTGGTGGGAGGTGACACAAATACCTATGTCTCCTCCCACAATTAAACAATTTACTATCCAGACCTTAGATTTGAGAAACACTCCCAAATCCCACAGGATATCCATACCTTAATGTGCTTTATAGAGATGTAATTCGCTCAGTGGAAACTGCTCTGACAAAGGGAAACAATTGTTTTTTGAAAATGTAATTTTAAAACGCTCCTCAAATGGTGGCTATGCCTGAGCACTGACATGGAACCAGCAGCGGTCCCAGGATGATCCTCCTCGGCTTCTCAGGGCTGGGGACGGAGGTGAAGTGAATAATATGCTTAAGCACGTGTGAGGTATGGATTATAAATGATCTGTGGGATTTGTTTTTCCAGACATGCGTTGTTCCATAAAATTTTTCCATAAAGTTTTCACCGAGCACAAGAAATTCTAGAATCAAGACATTCCCTATTTCACGCCCCACCAGCTGAGGAGCTCTGACAAGGACTCCGGTTACGATCTAGACCCTGCCATCACTTACACCCATAGAGAACTATTAAGTTTAATGGGACAGTACAAGTGTAACTGAGGTCAGAACTTGGCCATATTTATTTTCCACATATGTCCACAGTTATAGCCCGTAACTCTGGGAAAACCAGGTTTAAAACAAAAATGAAAGTTTTTGTTTTCCTATAAAAATGCTAATTTGGCTACATGGCTTGGATGTTACTGTTTAGCCTCTTTATTTTTACTCTTCATCTTAAAAATGAATAAATGGCAGTTCTGAGAAACAGAAGCTGGAGCTTATTAAGCTTTTCTGTAATGGCGAGAAGTCAGCCAACCTACGTCTTCTCTCTCTTGTACTACAAAAAGTTAGTGTCCATCCTTGTTGAGTGTCACGTAAATGCAACCACTCTCTAGCCAAATACAAGGTGAAAGACAACGTCTCTCTCTCTTTATTCGGGATCTTGCCTAGTTTAGAAAATGTTAAAAAAAGATTCAGGCCTTAAAAACACCTTCAACTTAGGATTGATTGATTGATTGATTGATTGATGATATGTGTCCATGGTTTGCTATCCATATTTTAATAGCTATAAATCAATGTAATATCCTCTTACGCAGCCTGATTTCTTCTTTAAAGAAACCAACTAGCTTTGTTTACTTTGTTCTGTAGTATGTTTGTTAAAGCATTGTTGTGGTTTAACCCAGCAGGCAGCTAAACACCACACAGCCGTTGGCTCAGTCCCCCACAGTGGGATGGGGGAGACAATTGGAAAAAAAAAGTAAAATTCATGGGTTGAGATAAAGACAGTTTAATAGGACAGAAAATAATAATGATGATGATAATAATAATAATAATAATAATAAAAGAATATACAAAACAAGTGATGCACAATGCAATTGCCCACCACTCACCAGCTGATGCCCAGCCAGTTCCCAAGCAGCGGTCATCGCCCCCCAGCTAACTGCCCCCAGTTTATATACTGAGCATGACGTCACATGGTATGGAATATCCCTTTGGCCACTTTGGGTCAGCTGTCCTGGCTGTGCCCCCTCCCAGCTTCTCGCTGGCAGGGCATAAGAAGCTGAAAAGTCCTTGACTAGTGTGAGCACTACTTAGCAACAACTAAAACATCAGTGTGTTATCAACATTATTCCTATCCTAAATCCAAACCACAGCACTGTACCAGCTACTAGGAAGAAAATTAACTCTATCCCAGCTGAAACCAGGACAAGCATTTGGAGTTTTCTTTTACAATCACACTAAAATAAAACACAAAACTCTTGTACTTTTTCTTTAACATTCCTCATCTGGGACTGGGCATATTTCAACAGTTTTGTGCACTTACTGTATGTATCTTTCCCCGTTTCTGTCATGCACAGAAAATCAGTGACAGGACAATTTTCTTCATAACTCTGCACCTTATCTGAATCAGAATGGAAAGGAAAATCTAGTGCAAAATTTCCCAAATTGTTAGACAAAATCAGTTTTGCAAACTTACTTAAAAGTCACTTGGAAAATGGTCGATCTTACGTTCTAGTGGATGGTATTCTCACAGCCTAAATGAGTTTGAAATAACTCACAGAAATATTTTTTCACTGAATAATATTCATCCATCAGAGGTCAAAAAATGGTCTGGAAATGAGTCAGTTTTGACAAAACACCAATACAAATGAGGCAGAGTTGTGTGGTAACGGTGTGAGTGATGGCACCGCCCAGAGACACCTGCAATTTTTTGTCTTGAATTTATATATTAAAATATATTTACGGCAGGAAATGTGTATGTTTCCACCACCTGGGCCTTTAAAAATATTCCCAGTTGAAGAACAAAATGCTAATCATGCTGCCTCATACTTAGGGGTCCCAAAGTCCCTGGTTCCTCTGAAGCCTTGAAATCCTGAGGCCCCACCAGGTCCCTTCAGCTGCCTGTCACAGATGTCAGGATGGATGGGGGTGCTGGAAGCACTCTGAAGAGCCTGTAGCAAACTTGGAATTTCCTATGGGAAATGCTCTAAATCCCACTAAGTTCCAAGGACCTCAGACTTCGAAGTCAGTTAGGTGTTTTCCATAGTCTTTCTATTGGTGCCTAAACTGTTTTCCCAAAAAAGAATTTAGGAGCTCTAGTCACTTAGGAGCTTTTGAAAGTGTTCCTCTGGTGTTCACTACATATTTTCTGTCTCTTTGCATCTTCTGCCTGTCAACGATGTTTCCAGAAGTTAGCCATGGAAGCAATTGTAACCAAAACTGAGGGGCAATGTCAACTCACTGATGAAAGATGAACCAAGAAAAGAAAGTGATGAAATAACATGGAGACAGTGAATGCTTTGTTATCTTAAGTGATGGGACAGTGAAAGGATAGATGGCTGAATAAAAGTGGACCAATACATAATTATATGGATTTGACTCTTCCTTCTTATTGTTTTACTTTCCACCAGGACTCTTTTCTGCCATGATTTTTAAGCCGATAGACTCTGGGGTTACAAGAAGCCTGAAGCAATGAATATTCAAAGTCATGGACCATATTTTAATATTTTCTCTGGTCTGATTTTTTACTTGTACTGCAGTTGCAATATATTTTATGATATAATATCTGTATGACATTGCAAATACTGAGAACAACCTATTTACTTGAGCAAACTAACTTGCTGAATGTTTGTTTTTTTTCTTTTTTTATTTAGACAATGATTTTAAAATTGGCTTGATGATCTGTTTGCCACTGAGAGTTAGTAATAATGAAAGCAACAAAAGATATCCTCAGCCAGCAGCTATGGTTATGACCTTAGGAAAAAAATGGTGTTAAATTCTAAGTATTCCCCCATCTCTTCTACCTCACAGGTAGATCCCTTCCACTTACAGGTAATGCTCAGAAGAATTTGCAAGTACAGCAAATCCCCATTTTGTTTATTAATTCTTTGGAACATCCAAAAAGATGGTATCCTGGATATATGTGTGAAAAGCCGTTTATGAACTTGTCTGTAAATCCTTAAACCGAGTCTAATAGACTCAGTTTGATTGACTCTACTCATTGGCATCTTGCTGAAAAGCCTAGGCATTTTCTGTTCAAACAAAAGCTATATTAGTGCCTCTGTTCATTTCTGTTACCTACTTGTGCACCCTATTTTGTTGCTGCCACCTTCTTTTTGAGACAGACTGACCACCTCTGACACTGTCTTCCTGAATCCTCTTCTGGCCTTGAAGAATAAATACTGCCAGACTGGGGCAAATGGCTTGGCAGCACACCCTACTAACGTCAGTGGCTTAATGCTCAAATTTAGCTTTATGTGGGAACCTTGTATACTTCTGAACCTATGAAAAAAATGTGTGCTTCAGAAAGCTAACTACAGAGGAAAGAGCAGGAAAAAAAAACGTCAAAAATCTAAAAGCATTTGAAATTTTATCCAATGTTAATTATGGCAATGTGACTCAGCAACACAATAATTTTCAGTCTAATGAGATTGCATATATGCAGAGTTTGTTAATTACTAGGTTCTAATAAAACTTTTCCCTAATCTTTGGTTCTTGTTGGCTGTCTACATGAAGAGCTCTGCTGTAAAAGCAGCTGGGATGCCCTTTGACCTCTGAGGACATCAAAATGAAAGCTGTACCTCTGAAAGGTTAACTAGTCTGTGAAAGTACAGGCCCCTTTCATTTTTTTTAATACAGTTTACATAGCCCGAGATTAAACCTCTTTTGGGTCCATTAATCAATCATAACTCATTGCTAATTAAGGGTTAGGCATACCAAGAACAGTTCTGACAGCTGATATGCTAATGGTAATTAAGTTGTTCTATTTTTTAACATTAAATTCATTCTCATACGGCATACCTAGAATACCTTTTTAACAGGGCTTCTGATACTAAAGAGCTTGCTTTTTGTTAAGGATAGAGGGAAAAATTAGAGTCTACTTTGAGTTTAATCAAATTATATTTTAGTTACTTTTTTATTCAGTTTTTATATATTCTGTTTTGCAGCCCCTCTGTAACTGGAGGATTATTCTGAAGAAAGTTGATTATAAAGGAGAGGAACTCAGTGCTACAAAATGTTATTTTTGCATGTCTGCAATAGAAAATTATCTAATAGTAGAACATCCTACCAATAGGAAGGTGAGTAGGGAGGCCTCTAAAAGTTAAGGGCTGGTATTTTACTTCCTAAATAGAGATACTTATAGTAGCTTGGCAGGGGTTAGTAATTATATAAGAGGCTGGGTTCAAATTACAAAAACTTTATCTAAATTCTGTACTTTCCATGAGCTTTGGGAATTTGGTTGATCTCATTATATAACACAAGAAGCCAAATGTGACAATAATTTTCCATACCTCACAACTCTTGAAGTTGTTCTGATTCAGAGTTTTGACTAGGGTTATCTCTTATCAGGGTAGGATAAAATCAGAAATTGTAATGTACTTGAAGGTTAGTTGTAGAGTAAAAGTCTGTAACAGACAGATGGAACAGATGAAATGAGAATCTTTCCTATTTATCATCCCCTACAATATATCAAGAGGAGAGGAGAGGTGAGACTCCATGTTTTTTAATTGTAACCATGTCATTTTGTATTCTCTATTTTTTACAAACTGCTAAGTGGAGATAATAATAAGCTTGTTTTAAATATATTCTGAAATAATTTTGTCATCCGAAGCTCAGCATTTCCAAGAGAATCACCTGTGTGAACTCTCTAATTTAGTTTAGTTTATTTTTTCAAGCTTTTTGAGGAATTAGAGGGGAAAAGGACTTTGGATAGTTGAATAGATCTAAAGCTACCCACAACAGACATAAAAGGGCAAAAACAAGAATAGAGAAAAAGAAAAAGATAATTGCTGGATGCTCTGGGACAACTATTAATTTGTTTCTTGTATTAATCATCAGAGTGGCAGATTGCCAGTTTCTGACTATTTACAGTTCTACATGGTGGGTTATGAACATGCATGTAAATATTTTTTCAAGTACTGGCTTTTGAAATGTTTAAGTATTCATCTTCTCTTTTGAAAAAGTAAAATAACATATCACCAAAATGGCAAATTCTGCACTCACTCCATCTAAAAACACTGAGCCTACAGCATATCTAAGCAATTACTATAGTATTTGCAGTACATTCCCATGTTTAGCTTCATCTCTCCTCTCAATACAGTGTCAATAACTTGCCAGGCAATAAATTTGAAACAGTCAATGATTCATCGTCTACCTACTCAATTCTTTCTCTTAAATGCTTTTAATGTGCCTGTAAAATTCTTTAAATTGCTGGTGGCTATAGGCCTTTCTCCCTGGTCCTTCCCCAGATAGGTTTCTGCTGGGGTTGATTTTTGTGTCTCCTTGCCTGTTGTATCTTGATTGCCTCATCTTCAGTTAAAACAATTTCAGCCATTTCACTAGGGTTTTTTTGCAGGGAGAGTAATAAATCTCATCTTCTCATCTGGAGAAAGTCCCTGCTTTTTCTTTTAGGAGTTATGGCATACTTACTGTTTCAAATTGTAAAACTTTTTAATCAACTATTTGATCACTGAACCTGCCTGTCCTGTTCATTTCCATATTTGTTTAAGGCTTCTGTAGATCAAGTGGAAACAAACTATTTCATAGTGTGCAAGTCTGCATATGGCCCCAGTTCAATGCAGTACTTAAACATGTACCTAACTTCAGAGACTCGAGCACCTTGCCCTAAGCTACTTTCATGACTGAGTTCAGCCACAGGTCTAAGCCCCTTGCTGAATCAAGATTTAACCGCAACACATGTAAGGCAAATAATGCTAGAATCATCAGAGCCCCATTGATACCCACAAGCCAGCTGAGGATTCAGCCCAATGGCCTCTGTTGATAACCTTGATTTGTGTAATTAACAACAGTACAGGATTGTTCCTTTGGGTCTCCATTTTGTGACTAATGTTATGCATACAAATCCCTTTCATAGCAGTTCATCTCCCTTTACTCTTGCAATCCAAGAGTCAGCTTGATCTAACATAATTTTCTAGGTTGCTTCTACAGTCAATAAAAAGCGATGAGTGTCTTAGAGAGAAAACCTGGATAACTAGCCTGGATTAAGTTTTACCAAAGTTAAGTAACAGGAATCCTACTCCTTGCATTAACTCTCCATCCTAAAATATTCATTTCTGAGTACTATTCTAGAATCACATTTTTAAACATTGGATCATAATGTAGTGTAAATGTTCTTAAGGATTAATAAAGCATGCAACATTTAACCAACTTATTTCTGTAATTCTGTAATCAAATATATGCTCTGAATGATTTCTTTTTAAACATGAAATCTGCAATAAAGACATCAAAAAACAGAACAATTTACAGATGTCACAATTTGCAGCGTGTAGATGGCAAAAATGAACTTACATTAGATACTGATGCATACAGAGAAGGATTTAAAGTGTATCAGAAACTCTGAGCAAAAACTTCCAAGTTTCACAAGAAATGTACTCCTGTCCCTGCTGGCTTGTCAGTTAAATCTAGCACCTCGCTTTCTGCACAAGCTGTTGGCTCAGAGCGTGTGGAAAAGGGAAAAGGAACCAAGAGGAGGGGCAGCTGCTTCCTCCGCTGGAGATATCTTTTGCCTTGGAGACCAAATATTGTGAAATTCTTACCGGTCAGTTTATATCAAAAAGATAGTGTAGTTAACAGAGGAATTGCCAGACCAGATCAGATCAGCAATGTGTCTGGCCCAGTAGTCTGTCTCCAGGTCTGACCAATGCCAGATGTTTCACAAGAAAGCATTAAAGTCTGTATGATGGACAACTATACGTCTGATATATTTTTTATAAATCTTGCTGAAGTCAAGGCCTTAATTAGATATTATTGGTGTCAGCTCACAAAACTAAGCAGATATTTCTCATGTGAAGTACTTTCATGTGCTGGATTTTTACTATTTTTTGATTTTATTATACCAAAGCATAATAGTGAAAAAAGAGCTTGATTTACTTTCTCTTATATCCTTACTTATCAAATGCCAGCTGTAAAAAAAAAAAAAAATTTTTTTTTTTTGGGGGGGAGGGGGAGTTTCCATGGTCTGAAACTTTGAGGGTTTTTAGAAATGCTTGAATCTGTCAGTTCAGCACATAGTCAGGCCAGACAGTTTCAATGCTGCAATAATGAAATGTTTCGCTGTCCCCTGAACCCTGTTGGTGACAATAGCATTCCATGCCTGGCAAAATGGGTAAATGTTTAAGGGCTTTTTTTAAACTAGATTAGAGTACTTTTCCCAAAGACACGGAAGTACTTTTGTCATAGGTCTGGCTGACAGTGAAGTGTTTGTTAATGGTGGCAGAGTATGTAAAACTTGAGAGAAGCATCTTTTTATTGCTTTAAGTCTGAATAGAGAATAATTTTTTTCTCTTTTTTTACAGCTTTCTACTCACTACTTGTCTAAAAAGAGCAATTCTAAATTTGTTATTCAGCTAAACTCAGGTTTTAAAAGAAGGACTTGGCACAGTTTGGTGTTTTGTAATTGGAAACACCTCAAGTGAGGGGTTAAGGGGAGACAGAGGGAGAGGATGTGAGATTCCCCACTTCCACTCCTGTTACCAAAGCAGGTAACAGGGCTCTCGAAGTATTGCTTCTCTTCGGAGTCCTTTTTAACCATTTTGGCAGGCGGTCCTTTACCAGCTCCTGAAGGAAGACCTCCCCCCATCCGCCCTCCAAAGGGTCAGTCTGGCTCTGGATGCTCCTGTGTAGGGTAGGAGGCATCTATGCAGCAGCAACACCAAGTGCAACCCCAGGTCTGGAAATCCAGGCCCCTCAGAGCCTTGCCTCACCTTTCCACTGCCATCCAGTCACCTTGGTTTTCTCTTTTGTTTTTTTCTCTGACTAAGGACCGTGACTTTTATGAAGGCACAAAAAAATTTAAATAAATCAGTTGAACAAAAGCCTCATTGATCCCCTATGTTTGATTATCATTTTTTTCTGGACACCTAACCTAACAGAACTATCTATTCATTCTTCTTGTCGGGAAGCAGAGACGATAACTGTAATCACCTTATTCTGAAAATGCCACATGCAGAAATACAATCACGTAGTACCCAGCCTTATTTAGATGCATGGGGCATTAAATATTTGGCTGATTCTCCATCAGTTCCACTGGAGTTACTGCAGATTAACACAAATGTAGCATTTTCATGTGTTGTCTATCCCCGCTCTGGGTGATGTGTTGAATACTCTCAAATTCCATTTGTGTTATGGCCTTGGTTTAAGGCTGAGGATCCCATAGCCAGGACAGATTGACCAGGTTTGTCCTGGAGCTGATATTGAAGCTCATCTACCTAATCTGCCATTTTCCTTCATTTAACTGTAGCAAGCTGTAACTGGACATGCTGTGGAGTTGTCCCAAGGAGATACACTCACACCTTCTCTTTGCTTCTCAGGCACAAAATGGACCCTCTGTCCATCAGCTGGATTTTTGTGTTTCTTGAGAGCTGGTATATACAAGCACTTAACCTACAAAATGGTTATACTTTTGCCTCTGTAAATGACAGCCGTATTTCTCCATTGTGCAGGTGTACTTTGTTCATGCTTTAGTACCTATGGCATCCTCTCTTATGTCTCAGTTAAATACAATCCCCACCTCAGAGCACAGTGTCATAAAATGTTAGAGAAACAAACACTGAGACAGGCAAGAGCTGGGACCTTCCTGGTGTAGGTGGCCTTGGAATATTATTTTCCAACCTCTAAAAGCACTTACAAACGTTTTCAGTGATGATACATTTTCATTAGCATTTCCACACATATTTCCTACAAACTAGCACCATGCACCGCATGCGCTGAAAAGCTCCCTTTTCTGCATGTTGCCGGTGTCCTGTGCTGTAAGCAGCTGTGAAGCCAAGGCCAGAGAAGCTCATGCCAAGCTGGATGTACACAGTAGATATTTATGTAAGATGCATCTATTTTTCAGAAGTGCTACCTGTGTGGAGGTGTTTGCAGAGGTAACCTTGTCTCTTTAAATTAGGCCAGAGGGAATAGCTCTAGTTATACTTCTTACTTCAGGGCCATTGCTAGACATAAGCCCTCCAATTTCTGTCTCCCACCCAAAGCTTCTCTTTGTTTTGCTCTTGACTTCACCACAATATGATATTTGCCATACACACCTGCCAGTGACGTGCAATGCTAGCTTTTGATGCAAGTTAAAACTGTCTTACAGTCTTCATGTGACATACACCCAGCTTCCAAATATTAATTCTAAAGCTGTGATTTTCAAATTGATTGAAATTCAGACTAATTTTTTTTTTATCTGTACTATTAATAATTCATGTTATCATATAACTGTCACTAGTTGAACCTGACTAGTTGAATGTGACTAGTTGAACCACCTACAGGGTGTGTTTTGGTTTGTTTTTTCAAAAAAAGTAACCATGCGGGATTTGAATATGAAACAAAAATGGACCCATGATCTGTATATGTTTAGACAAGAGGTAAACACTGACCTAGAATGAAGATCAAGACTTCTGTGAGTTTTCTTGTCCTTTCCTATTCTTGTCATGCGTATACCTGGAATATCTGAAGGCTATATTGTAAATGTCAGGGTTAAGTTCCCTCTTTCTGGTTCAGGAGGCATGCAACGATACACAAAAAATGCTTTCCTTCCAAGTGTAAAGGTGCTTAAAAGTTTCATCATGTTGAAGGTTTGCTGGGTTTGTTTTTTTAGTTGCAGTAACAACTTATTATTAGATGCCATAAACCCTAGAAAAGACATGTAAATATTATCACTAAATTCATTTTGGTTGAATATGCATTTGGTTGCTTGCCTTAATGTGTTTCTGTCTGCAAAAGACACAAGTTTTAAAACACAGTCATAACTAGGTAAGTAATATTGACTCTACGTTTATAACTGGAATACATTGTACATTATATAGTACTTATACACCTATACATGTGTATATACACATACATAAGTATACATATAACAACAAATAGATTTGAATGCCCTGCTGAATGTGGTGGTGAGCCCACAGACCTGCTGTCCTGACCAAGAAGGGCAACAAGCACTGGGTGGACACTCAGGTATCTCCCAGGTCAGACATATCAAGGTATGTCTGCCTTGATATGGTATCAAGGGCTCAGCCATGGAAGTGAGGTACCGCGTGAGGAGTGCAGACGGAGTCTGCAAGCCCGCACCAAGAGCAGCAGAAAGCATCCACTTTCCATTGCATTTCAGGAGTTTTGGCTGGGACCACAAATGCGCTTACTTCCCACTAACGGTCTTGGGGCCATACCACGTGTATAGAAATGGAGAAGTCATTATATTCCTCCCGGGGAAAAAATGTTATCACTTTTTTTTCTTTTCAGACAGACTACATTTATACATTCCCTCTGATTTTTCTCCTGTGGATCATTTTATATTTATTTACACTGAATTTCATATGACATTTTATCACCTATCTCTCAGTCTCCTACAATCCTCTCTTACAGAGCTAGACAGAATTCGACCCTGTGCGTCACACTTAGCCTTCGATGAGCAAACTGCAAAGAGCAGCGAGCAGCTGCATTGCTCCAGCGTGAACCAGCCCTGATACAGACTCCAGGGGCCTCCAGCCAGTTCCCAGCTCTTCCCTCGGTATCAGGCAGAAGGGCTGCCAGTGCTGCCAGTACTACCACCCGCATCAGCCACCACTGGCCCTGGGTTTTTCTAACCAGGTTCAAGACTTGGGAAAATGTTCCTGTTGCACATCAAGACAGGAGAAAGAGGCCCAGCTAGCAGCCTGCTGACCTGACACTGCCCCCATTTCCCTGCACCCTCACAGGGAGGAGGACAGAGGTAACCAGAGCAGCTCCCACCCTGCCTGGTTGTTTTTTGAGAGTTATACATTTCTACTACTTTCGCCAGAAAATCACTGATAGGGTATAGGGGTCCTCCTTAAAAAATGGTTTACTGAAGTGTCTATTCTGACAAAGGAAGCTTTGGCTGAGCAAGTTAACTTTTTTTTTTTTTTAAACAGGAAAAAACCTTCAAATATTTAATCAAAAAATTCCTAACCAGAGCTAGTCACAACAAGATCACATTTTTTCTGACTAAGCTAATTTGTGGAGATTGTAAAGAAATATATTTGCAGCAGTTTTGGGGCACTGTTAATTTTTTTTCTGTTTCTGATTTGCATCTGTGATTTCATTAACTGATAATTGCTTTTGATGTGGAATGCAGAAGGAGATGAATGGCTCATGAATCAATAAGTGACGAGATTTCAGAGTCGTTTATTGATTTTTATCTCCAATTTACTCTGCATTGAATTTAATTATAGCCATTACACTATTTGTTTGAAAAAAAATGCATGCAAACATTTGCAGTTTGTTTAGTGCAATTATACTTCAGTTGTTTTAAAATAAGTTATGACTTTTGAGCTGGAAAAACCATCACTGAAATTCCTGCATTGGGAAAATATCCATGTAAATCACCCCTCAAACATTGTGTGGAAGCACTTGATCAGCTTCATGAACATTTATTAAAAAACTAGTCTATGTAAAAGTTTTCATCACTGCAGTAGTAATTCTAGGTGAAATTTTTTATTTCAATGGTCTTCTCACCTGAAAGTGTATTTTAAGTCAAACAGAAATATGCAAATAAAGAAATATTTGTATGAACTGGTATGGATCTATTTGTTCCTACATTTTAAAAGTGAAACATTCTGATTTTTTATGTCATATTTTAAGACTAAATTTGCCTGAATTTAAATTCATAAGGTAAACAAAAACGTCTTAAAGTGAAACATTTGCTTTTGGGTTTCAAAACATGTTTAATTTAACCTAAAACCATTTTATTCAAGTATTTGGGTTGGTAAGAAAGTAGAAATATTTTCATTCCATTGTGATCATACATTTTTATATATCAGACTGAAAGAACACTTTTTTACACAGTGATATAGAGATTTATTTATACAGATCCAAGGTTTTTAAAGGAAGTTGATAATTCTGCTGTCATGTGAAGGATTTTCTTACCATTATAGCTAGTTTTCTGCTAAACCTAAATTTGGTGTTATCATTACATTCCAGTAAATTGCCTGTTAGAAACACCAGCCTAATACAAAGATTTAGTACTTTTTATTAGTGATTTAATACAGGAATTAATTTTATATAATATGACCCAGATATATTTTCTATTGTAGAAAAGCCTTCATGGAGGGACTTCTGATAAAAGAAAACTGTCACAATTATGATCATGGAATGACATACGCTTGATTCCTTGAGAATCATGGAAATGACACGGAGTGTCATCAGCTAATATGTTTGAATTCTGAGAAATAGAATTAGCAATTTTCTGTAAAGATCCCAGTCTTTTTAATCACAAATGCATGTCTTGACAGATGGGCCACAGCTATTTACTAAAGTGGGCCAGAAAGTGGAAATCTTTCAGCACTGCCCGCACTGCTCAGAGTGTTTCAGCCTTCCTATGCTGGCCTGTGGCACTGTTCATTGCCCCGAGCATCTGCTTCTCCAGCAGCCAGGGAGCCTGTTGCCAGCCCCTTGGGCCACATTAGAGAATTTTGGGGTTTTTGCGTGGGAAGAATGGTGTGAAACCCTGAAACCTGGGTCCTTGGGCATGACCTGCTGAGATTTCATCCTTCACCCTGCAGTGGCATGGCTCCCCTGGTTCTCTCCCACCTCTCTCTTCTCTGCAGTGCTGTCACCAAACAAGAGGGCCATGCTAGAGCTGCCCTAGACCAACATGCATGGTAACTGGTTGACCAGTAAACAGAAGTAACTCATTAGCTAGGTACTGCCATGTGGAGCAACCAGCAGCTGAGTCCTGCCTGGCTTTGATCTTTGTCTCCTGTCCAGGTACTGATTTCTTCTCCTCTTTCCAATCTGTTTTGAAGTGGTCAAGAGAGTTCAGAAAGTCACTGAGAAGCGAGGAACTCGAAGACAGGTAGATGGGCAAACACGGAGCATGGTCACCTAAGCTGAGCCTCATTTCACTAGGAAATCAGACTAAAGGGGGGGGAGGGAAGAGAGATGAGTCAGAATTAACATTGTAAAATCTGAAATATTTCACTGTGAAGTATAAGTGCAAGGAACTGTGACAGGTCAGCTAGTCCATCCCTCTCAGGAAAGATTAAATACATGTACATTGCTCCTGATCAATGGTTTCAACTCTGAAGAAAATGTTCAGTTCAGGTGATCCCACAGTTCCTGTTTTGGTGCACCTCTTATCCTGAAGGCCAAAATTGCCTCTTCTGGAAATGAAGATTTTTCTCTGGTCCCAAGTATACAGAAAGAACAATCTACCAATCTCTTCTTTTTATATGTCTGATGACTGATGATTGATCTGATAGTCTGCTTTGATCCTTCTTCTTCTTCAACTAAACAAACCCAGTTCCTTCTGTTTTTCCTTGGAATTATTAAACCTCATCTAACGTCTGTGTCTCTCTCCAGGAGTATCTCTGATCCAACTCCTTCTTTCCTGAAGTATGTTATTCAGGACTAAACATCAGACTACACCTTCAGCTGCAACATAAATTAATACCTTCTTTTATCTTCCATATGACACTGACCATTAATATATGCAAGAACAAGATCTGGCTTCTTTTGTGACAGTTTCATATTCCTGAATCATACCCATTTGATGCTTTAATAGCACAACCATGTTCTTTTCTGAAGTAGTGCTGCCATGCCATATTTCCCTGTTGAGTATTTCTATATGTTTCTATTTCCTACATGCAGCATTTTGTCTTTTCAGCTTGTTGATTTGGAAAAATGTCTCTAGCTTATAAAGATAGTTTAAAGTCAGACTCAGTTCTCCAAAAGGAACATTACATTTCTTCCCCCTCTGCAGTCTGGTGTCATGTAAAAATATCATTCAGACTAAGAAAAAAAACATGCCAAAACAGAGTAAGTCACTTGTGGAATCCCAAGAGAAATGTCCTGGCATTTTGATAGAGCCCCATAGCTGGCTATTTAATGAGTGGTTCAACTACCCATGAATACGTGCTATTCCATCTAGATAATATTTACTCAATTTGTTTGCGGGACTGTCACACAGGTTATGTCAAAAGCCTTACTAAGTACAGATATGTCACATCTGCCTTCTCATCTTTCACATAGGACAGTTTCTTTGCCAAAACAAATGTGACTTCTTGGGCACTATTTGTCTTCAAAAATTCATAGTAACTATTTTTATCACTTTATTACATTGCAGTTGCTTCAAAACAGTTTTTATTTACTTGTTCTAGTATTTTTCTTAGCTTTTGAGTTTGCATTGAATGAGGATGGGCTCATTCTTTTTCCACTTTCATTTTTCTGAGATCTTCCCCACTGGCAACAAGTTTGCAAAGATAATTGCTGCTAATGCAGATAAGTCCATACAAATCTAGAGGGTAGCATTAATCATGCAGCAATATGGATAGTAGTACTGCATAATGTCAACTAGTATTCATAGCTCATACTTGGATTCTGCAAATATCACACAGGTACTTAACATTTTCATTGGCTTGGTGACTAAATTTAATATAAAAATTATATAAATTATCTATAGAAAAATGGACAGATCCCTTCAAGCAGTGAAGCTGGTTTGCTCACATTCCACTTTTGCAGCACTGTGTTGCTAATCAACAATTCAGTTAGAATATAGTTATACTATTGACATAACAAGAAAACCACCTTTAAGAATGCTGCATCTGCATTTCTTTTGTCCTTTTATAAATTCTTACTCAGGAAAACATTCTTCTTTAAGAAATCACATAACCATATAATCAGCTTCAAGTATATGTTGAAGTCCTGTAAAAGACCAGTCTGTACTTCAAAGCTTTCTTGTAGTGGGACCTAATAATGTGAATGGTTAATCAGTAAAGGACTTTTCCATAGTGCTTCTCTGAAAGTGGAACATTTTGAGCTTAATTTTTCATAAAAGAGAGGTGGCCTGAAATTTCTCCCTGAAATAGTCCCACCAGCTGACTGGAGATTTAGAACCAGCTTGAATTCAACAAGGAATAGGATACGGTATTTTGATGTTTCTCCAAGGATTTAAAGCCACGTTAAAACATTAAGTAGCTTTGCAAAAACAATAATAATTGTTTATTACGAACAGAAATAGTATATCAAATTGCTAAACTCTGACTTTTTAGCATCTATAAATATCTTGGTAATCACAAAGTTGCATAATAAGGTCTCAGTCTCACAAATATTTTTATGAAGGTTTAAATCCTCTGGTGTACCATGGATGCACAGCCTGTAAGCTTGGCTATAAGTCCTATCAAGATCCTTCCTCTGAGATTTGCCTTTTTACATCTGCATCACTCATTCAGTGACGGAGTTCTGAATCACAAATAGGAAAATTGTATGTTCAGCCAAGTTGTTATTATTGTTGTTGTTGTTGTTGTTGTTGTTGTTGTTATTATTATTATTATTATTATTATTATTTGTGTGTGTGTGTGTAG
>NW_008825433.1:1010002-1024931 GCF_000699105.1 Pygoscelis adeliae
TCCATCTTAAACTATTTATGTCTGCCAGCTACTGCTCCTTCATTCACGTCTTCAGGTTTTAGTTGAGGAACTTACTTGCTATTAACACACGTATAATATAATAAGTTGTTATATTCAAGCTAAAGATTCATGCTTAAAAATGGCACCCAAAGAGTAGTCTTCTGTGTTTCACTGAGGTGTGAAAGCAACTCTCCCCTGAAAGATAGGTGTAAAGGCTGTACCAGCATAGGAGGCAGAAGCAGATATACACATGAGAAAAAAAGGAAAGACATAATTTGACACTGAAGAGAATACACGGGGCAGGGTGAAATCCCAACAACAAACAGGCACATTAAAGTGAAAATGGAAACCAAGTAGTCTGGGAAGATCCTTGAACTCAAACTCACAAACCTGTGGTGTATTTGTCACAACACTGGTAATCTGCTGTGGGATTATAGATACACTTGATCAAATTTCTGCACCTGATTTATACGACCTGTATTTAGCCATCTTCTCTACTAAGACCAGAAAAGCTTGAACTAGTGTCCGTGTTTTTGAACAGCATACAATGTGACCTTGAACTTGGCTGAATCCACCAGGTGTAAGTGTAATACAAACAAATAATAAGAAGAAGATACTGTAGTTTTTTGTATGTTTCTAGTATAGTATTTTTACTTTTATTCTAACACCAGGTTTATAAAACATTCCTTTTATCACTTCCGATACAAAAATTGCACTTGGCATTTTCAAAATAATTTCAAATTAATCAAAATAATAAGGTTCTACCATCTTTATTAATATATCCTAAATAATGAGAGCCCTTTTATTAATAATTAGTTTTATTCCCTCCTTTGCTGTACCCATCAGTCCTAGAAACAGAACACAGATTGAACAATCGGAGCTGAAACTATTAGGATTCTCCATTATGCAATATTCAAATCCTTGCAAATTCAATGGGAGCTACAGGAATGGATCTAATAGCAGAGGAGGATCAAACAAGATTTTAATCCTTCTTTTCCATTAACTTTGCCTGGTGTGGGATGTCTGTCACATAAGGAAGGAAAAGCTGTATGATTTGGAGACCCATATGACTGCGCCCAGCACTAGATTTATGTGAAACCCTTTCTGAGGGTGTCAACAGCCTTCTTTCAGCATTAATGGTGTCTGTGATTCTTAAGCTTTCAAAAGACATCCAGAAAAGGCAGCCTTTATCTGAGGAAATTAAATTATTCTCAGCTGTGGAGTCCGGGGATTCTTGTAGTGCTTTATATCCATATAGAAGAGAGTGGTAGGATTTAATTAAATAAAAACAATGACAGTCTTTCTTATGAGAGTTTACAGGAAGCCCTGTAGAATTGTGCATCTACTGTGGATTCTTTAGGTTGCTTCCAAAAAGGTCATTCTTTCCTCTTAAATTAAATAGCAACTGTTTTTAAAACTTACTTTAAGTTTGCTTGTCTCTGTTGGGAAAGCAGCAAGGGAGCTGCAGTTTTTCAGAAGTGCCTTGCCCAACAAGATTATTTCTACCTACTTCAGTGGGAGCAAAGTCCAGCTACTGCTGGGCAAGTTTGAAGGTCACACCTGAATATTAAGTTTCAAAAATAGTCTTTTCAGGTTTGACTCTTAAACTTAACCTATCAGAGGGTCCTACCAGACTAACACTTCTGATTTTTTGTTCTAGCGGGTCTGATATCCACTTAACTGCAAGCACCTAAACTGCCTGATTCTTCTCCCTTTATTATTCCAAAATCAATTGGCAGCGAGTCTATGTGTGTTCTAGGGATCTGAAATCAAAACGTGCCATCAAGCTCGGAGCTACTAACAATACCAGAGAAATATTTAGCCTGTCAGCTTTGTTTCTTTGCTGTCTTTGTGAAATACAATGTGCTATTATGGCAAGGACAGACCCATCCTTGGATATGCCTTTGCTGGAGTTTTCTTCAGATTTGAGTAAAAGGTTCCTTCATTGCTCCTGTGAGCAGTTTATTTGCCTTATTTCTTCCAGATAGTGCTGCTTGTATATTGCCTTCCATCAAGGCAATGCCCAGTTAAATTGGGGGATTTGGACTCTGGGAAGTTTTCTGTGGAGCAGATGATGAAGGTGTGACAGCAGCAGTGAGACCTGCCCATGATGACAGGAGTGGACTGCACTAATAGCAGAAAAAAGACTGAAATACAGGGACTGTGGAGAAAATGCTTTAAAAAAAAAATCTTTATTAATATATCCTATTACTCACAGTCTGTGTCTAAACCCCCTAGACCAGGAGGTATCAACCAGCTCTCAGAGGCAGGACCCTAGGGCAGCTGGACCACACTCTGGGATGGGAGCAGGCCCTGGCATCCACCACCTGGCTGCCCTCTTTTCCTGTTTTTCAGTCCCAATCTGAATCTCTGGAGGACCGTGACTCTGCACCACAATAAACACCTGACTGCCTGCAGCCACAAGTACTCCACTGCTGGGGGCAGAAAACATGTATGGCACACATATGGGTGGCAGCAGAGGCAGCCGCTGACCTGCGGGGTCTGCAACAGGAGCACACCAAATGCAGGAAGCCCTGCAGCACGACAGTGAGGTGGTCTGTGGTTCCTTAGCTGCTAGGAGCTTATTTCTGGGTTCAAATAATGAAAAAGCTGAAAGAAGTACAAAAGCGTTCCTTGGGAAGTACTACAATGAGACAAAAAATGTGAATTGAAAAATGATCCTTTCAAAAATAAGTTTTCCTTGGAAAAATGTCTAGTGTTAGAGATGCTTCTATTTTTCATGAAAAATGTTAGGCCCTCCATTTTATAAAAATATTATTACACATTGTATCGATATGGTTATCAATATCAATTTGTGTTGTGGAAGAAAAACATACACACAAGAAAGCGCAAAGAAATGTTTCAGTTTGCCTGCCACCTCAGAAAACACTCTGGATCAAACCAACAGTAGATATTTGTGGTTGTTTCTCTCCTCCTCCCACCTTGCTCCCCCCCAAGCCTTGACCCTTCCCTCTCTGTCATCTCAAAAAGGAACAATATGAGCATTTAATTCACCATAAAACATTGCAGGTAGCTTTAAATAATTTTTTTCATTTTATGAGTCAGTTACAATTGAGTTCACATATTAGCCAGTGTCGTGGTTTAAGCCCAGTCGGCAACCAAGCACCACACAGCTACTCGCTCACTCTCCCCCCTTCCCTGGTAGGATGGGGGAGAGAATTGGAACAGCAAAAGTAAGAAAACTCGTGGGTTGAGATAAGAACAGTGTAATAATTGAAATAAAATAATAATAATAATAGTAATGAAAAGGAAAACAAAAAGAGAGAGGAAGAGAGGAGCAAAACCCAGGAAAAATAAGTGAGGTAACCGCTTATCACCCACCGACCGATGCCCAGCCAGTCCCCGAGCAGCAATCACTGCGCCCCGGCCAACTCCCCCCAGTTTATATACTGATCATGATGTCATATGGTATGGAATATCCCTTTGGCCAGTTTGGGTCAGCTGTCCTGGCTGTGCCCCCTCCCAGCTCCTTGTGCACCTCCAGCCTTCTCAGTCGGTAGAGCATGGGAAGCTGACAAGTCCTTGACTTAGTATAAGCACTGCTTAGCAACTATACCAGCTACGAGGAAGAAAATTAACTCTATCCCAGCTGAAACCAGGACAGCCAGAAGAAGAGGAATAGCTCTCCCTCTTTTACCCAGTCCCTTTGTGATTTGAATTTCTCTGAGAATGTCGAAAATACAAGCTCGATACCCACCCTTGCACAGGTGGTAAGGGTACTGTCCTGATTGAAATGATAGTAAAACTTTCAGCACATCCCTGCTCTGAATGAGGCAAAGGTAACTTTTATGTTCCAAATCTCAAGTGATCCTCTTTACCTTGAGGTATTTTAACACGTGTGTCTGCTGTTGACAGAATTTTAACGTCCTTCAGCAATCACTGGGATGAAGAAGAGAGTTAGGAATGGCTCTCCATCTCACAAAGGAATGGTACTAACTAGAGCAACGGAAGTGTCTGTCATAGTTGTCAGTAAGTTGGTAACTGGGCACGTTTACAGGAAGCTGGACATGACACCCTGACTCCATTTTAGAGAGGAGGGCACTGCAGGATGGTTGCTCCTGCTGCAACTGAGGGTGCATGCAGGCAGCTTCAGCATGGAGCCAGGGCTGGTGCTGAGAGCATCCATTGTCCTCAGAGCCTGTCTGCACCTCCTTGCAGCAGCCTGCAGCCTGAAAACCGGTACTGTGGGAACTGCACTGGGGACAACCATGCTTTTATGTAAGAATATATTCATGTGTTTTCACTGTTAACCAAGCTGAGGAATTAGAGCACAAGGATCTCAGAAAATTCTTAGTAAAGTCATTAACTGGGAACAACAGGTTGTTAAAGCTGCCTTAGTAGTAGCATTATTCAGTGAAAAGGGGAGGGAGGAGATCAGTGTTTTCCCCACCCTCCCAGAAATTATTTTAGGTTTGTTAGTGGTGGCACCGTGTGACACCCAGCACCCACCTGGATGGCGGCTTTGCAGGGGGAGCCACAGAAGGACCCCAGGCCCTCGCCAGCCTCATCACCCACCCTGGCAATCCTTCTGGGCCATATACTGCATCACCCCCACCAGGGAGTTGTCTAAACCCCTTACCCTTGCACACCCCCCTGGGGACCTCTGGTACCCAACAAAGTGACTTGGAAGCAGTCATCAGTCTCCACTGTTATACACATGATGCAAAAAAAAAATTGGCCCAGGCTGTTTACTGTCAGTTTGCAGGGCAACAAAGTTATCTTTTCCCCACAGTCCTCGGCACATGAGCCTGTAGGGCTTGTGCTGGGTACGCTGTGCTGTGGGCTCAACTCTTCTTCAGGATGTGCTGTGGCACATCCCTCGCTCTTCTTCTGACCTCTCCCTTGTTTTGAACAGTTCAAACTTCATATTACACCATTTGTCCAGTCTGTCACTTTTGATAACCTGGCAACTGCTACATCCACTTGTTTTTAATTACCCTGCCATTTAATTTGTTTTTAACATCTGTGTCCAGTTTCTAGCTGGGGTCATTTTAATTGTTTGTGGCTAATAGAATTTGAAAGGAATATGATTTTCTTATATTACATTCTAAGATAATCCATTGTGGTTTGCTGCAGTCATCTGCTGTTGTTGATTTGTTGCCATACAGATGATTTCATTACCTAGAGATCATTGTTATTACCATAAAATCCCCATTTATTAACTGCCATATCAATTATCCACCCTGTTGCTTATTGAACTGAAATCTCCTGAGCAGCCTATTTCCTGGGGCACATTTCATCCCGAGTACAAATCTAGCAAGTTCGCTGGAGTCATGTAAAAGATGAACCTGGCTCCTCTGGCATACTGATCTGCTGCCAGTACTTTTATTGAGATGCCTACTGATTGTGCAATCACCTGACAGATTTGGTACCGCACTAATTTACAGCTTCTGTGATTCATGATTCTGCTGATACTGATTGGCCATTTGCCACCATTATTTTTACTTTCCTCCTTCTCCCCTGTGATTCCCACACTTCCTTTTTTTTTTTTTTTTTGGTCCTCAGTTTCCATCTGCCTGTTCAACTTTTGTTTTCCTTCCTCTCCTCTGAGCTTCCTCTGCTTGGATACCTGCCCTCCTGTACAGTCCTGAGCTGTGGTATCACTTTTCTGTGTTTGTTTTGCCACCTGCAAGTCCCTAAGGCACCTCTTCCTTTTCCTCATATCAGGCATTGGTATCTAATTTTCCCATTCTTTGCTGCTACTTTGTGTTTCCTAGACACAATTTGCATTTCACACTTACTGCCAAGAGTCCTCTGTCCTTCCTCCTTCCTGACCCTTTGGGAACCTTATTCTTATTCACCCCATCACCTTCTTCCTGATTATCTCTGGTACAAAGCACAGACCAAGCACACATACAGTATTAATATATAGAGATGCTTTGTGAATGTCTTGGCAGGTCCGATACATGTCCTCCTCTGTTGGGAGGTAATAAACCTCTTCCCTCATATAAAACCTTTAGATGATATTTGAAGAAACACTATAGTAAGGTGGGAAGTATCCAATATACAGATGTGGTCTGTCAGGCACATGTGGATTCTACTGATGCATATACTTTTCCAAATCACTGTGATTTTCTCAAAAAATATATAATTTATCTTATAAAGTACACATAAATATAAATAATTCCACACTTTGCCAAGAATGCTAGTATAACTATCAAAATAAAAAAGGCAACAACTCAGGGCTGACTTAATATTGACATAAGACTGAATTTGAGCTAAAATACAAGTCTTTGGGATCTGCATTAATGTGTCTGGTGATCTCTGATCAATAAGTTAAAAGCGAATAATTGTGCTCTTCAGGAATTAATGTTCACGCTAGGCACAGGCTCAAGCAGCAAAACCTTTGCCTGTCTCCTGATCTGAAACATGTCAGCACCATTGACTGCTCTGGGCCAGAAGTTTGCTCCACTCCTCTTGGGAACTGAATTGGGCTCTGAGTCACATCAGCTCTGCAGGAAAATGGCTTTAGCCTGTACATGGGTTTCTTCTTCAGTCTGGACTTTTGTTTATGATATTTTGTTTATGGTATTTTGTTCAAAAGCTGGCAATAATTCGGATGAACAGTAACAGTCAGTAACTGAGATTGTCCTAGCATTTAAGCAACTTCATATTTTCATGTGTAAATTTTCCTAGAAAATAATAGCTCAGTATGTGACTAGAATAATCATCTCTTGCCTAACAGACTCCCATTTCTGTAATCACTAGTACAGGAGCTTCCCTCAACCCTGTTTAAAGTAGAAAAAAAAAAAAAGAGTGACAAAATAACACAAATAAAGTGACCAAAATATCTGACCTCTCTTGCACAAATACTTAGAGAATCCAGGGATTGCTTCTTTTCATTTAATTATATAAAAGCACTAACAATTTTATTTTGAGGAAACGTAGTGTCATCATTGTTGGTTTTAAAATTATTTCACTTTTCTTTTTTCTTTTTCTTCTGTTTTACGAGAAGGTCCTCATTTTAGCTGGCCTTGCTGGGTTCATGCTACTGAACCAAAATAGGTGGCAATAACTGTTGTGATTATACGCTTAAGAAGTAACTAATAGAGATTTTCTATTTGCACTGACCTTTGATCCACTGGGAATATGCCTGAGGGAATGAAGCTGACCACAAGTGCCCTGAGGAGCCCTGTCCTGATCCCTCCCATGCCTCCTGTGACATGAGCTCTCTGTGCGTGGAGGAGAGGGGCACAGAGGAGACTCGTATTAACATTAATGACTATTCTGGGGTTGGGGGGGGGGCGTTGAAAGCCATTTCACTGCCCTTCATTAATGCTGCTTGATTCATTACTGCCTTCTTTGTCCTGGAAAAACAGTTTAAAGCCTTTGGACAGCGCTGCCCTTACATATATCTCACCGGTGAGCGAGTAAATATGAGAAAGCACCAGGGCAAAGGGTTAGGGAAATATGAGCTCCAAAGGCTCACAGACCATCCAATTTAGTAGTGTTTAAACTCAAGTGTATTAAGATGAGGTGGAGGGTGAGTGCTAGCTCAAACAGCCTCTGCCCCGGTGAGCTGGTGCCCCTGCCACAGTGCCGGCAGGGCTGCACTCGAGGGCTGGCTGCTCCCCACACACAGCCTTTGTTTTTACAAAGCTGTTTAGAAATGGTTTGACCTATATTTTATGAGAACAAACTCAGCCTGGAGATTGCTGGGGAGTTAATGGGGGTTAAGCAACTTCACCTCGATATGTCTCTTCTTCTTGAATAACACTTTAAACTTGGCCCCACATGTATTCGCTGACCAGAAGCTGTTATTCAAGTGCACCAACTGTCCACTGGAGTTCAAGCATCATCTGTGATTGGCTGAGGAGATCTAATTACGCTGACAGCATGGCACTGTGAGGCTGTGGAGGACAGGAGAGAAGTCTGAGGGAAGAATGATATGGTGATGCAGGGTTAGATAACTACTGGAATCACTGAACCTCCTGGTCTGAGGGAGTCAGACATCACCAGAGATACCACTGTCACGGAAATTAGATTTTTATAATTTATTATTTCATGACAGTGGCTCTGCTCCATGCAGTCCAAGATGAGGCAAGATAAGACAGAGGCTGCACCTGTGACTGCTGCCAAGTGACCCTGGAAATGGCTGGTAGCACAGGTTGGTCCTGGGACCTGGAGCTTTGTGTCCACATTGCTGCCAGCAAGTCCTGCTTTCACTTGCAGCAGAAAGAAATGGGGGTCTTCTGATGAAGGTGGCTGTGCAGAGTGCAGCGTTGGGGACAGCTCACAGGGCAGGTAAAAGAGAATTGAAAATTCAGTCACCCAAGGCTTTCCACAGGGATGCCAGCCAGTTTGCTCAGACCTGCAGAAAGGGAGAGGTGGAGCCTGCCTTAAGGTGCATGCCATACAGCAGCTAGACCCAAACCTGCAAGGTTTGAGCCCAAGTGTTTGCTTAAGGATTAACCTTGGCCAAAAGAGGGGGCACCTGAGCACATGGATTGACAGACCACCGCAGCCAGCCCAGGAGAAGCCAATGAGCCTGGTACAGGAGAGCCACCCTGCCAGGCGGGAATTAGTCCAAATGAAAAGAACAACAAAATTTCAAGTGACTTTTAGAGAGCTGGTTTCACGCTGAGGGAACAACAGCTGGAGGATTTTTTTCACTAACAACTGTTTTCCATTATTTTTTTAATCCATTCATAGAAGTGTTGAGTAGGTTGGTATTGCACCATACTGGGAACCACATTTACTCTGTTGCCTGCGAAAGCAGAAGAATACATTTATATCTTTTTGAATTAACTGTGTTTTTTGTAAATGCACTTAATGAATGAAAAACAGTAGAATTGCAGTATTTCAAAATACAAATCATGATGCAGGTGCAGCATATGTGTTTCCATAAGAAGAAATTTATGCTTCGGTGACCATAAACATCTTCACTATTGGTTTTTTTTTTTAAATTTGTATTTGCCTGCTATTGTTTACTCCCTACTATTTTCTATTAAAAGAATATATCATTTATATTGGTCAGGATATATGAATTTTATATCACAGCACTCAGACTTTTTTATTTTTTATTTAGCAATGCAATTGGAAGGCATTTAATGCCAAACATTTAATGAAAGCAAATAGAGCAAACATGAATAGCAAGTCTTCTAATGAATAAATCTGAATAATAAAAATCTCTGTGGAGCGTAGAGGCAGATAGGTTAATTTTTTCACTTGAATTTTAATCCTGACTAAAAACAGTATCAGAAGGGTTTTCACATTTAACATTTGGCTATACATGGAACTCAGAGAAAAAGAGCTTTTATTCTTAATATCTGGTCTATAGCTGTATTTGATTAACAGAATCAACAAAAGGATACTTATAATGCGATCTCCATAGCGTCAGAGAGGATGGAGCACCAGCAGTGCTGCTCTGGTTGCTGGTAAAAGTTGCGGCAAAATGAAATGGAAGAGGGCCTGTTGAACTGGTTCTGAAATGTCATCATAGAACTACAAGACTGACCCCCGCCTCTGCAGCACTTAAAGCATTTCTCCTAACTAAAACTCACAGAGAAGAAAGGATTAAAAGTTCTGGTATCCATCATTCACTCTTGTCTTTTCTTTGGGCCTTGTTTTGTTCTCTTTTCAATGGTTCTTGAAAGGAAAGACAATAAAAAAACCCAGCAGAAAAAAAAACTTTAATTGATTCAACCGCAAATGAAAGTAAAAACTGATTTTTCTCTTCTAAATGCCAGTTGTTCTCAATTTAAGACATATTTCAGCACAATTACTTGTTCATTTTAAAAGTTGCTTTTATTTTGATCATGAAACATTGCCAGATGAAATAAGGGAAATCTAGACCTGGGAAGCACTATACAAGCTATGGAATTTTTTGTTTAATATCTTTAAGCAGCTTATAGCCTTATAGGGGAAAACAGGGTTCTATCAGCATGTCAGAGTTACATGGCCAGGACTGGACAATCTGTACCAATCTCAGCCTTAGTGAAGTCAATGCATGTCTTAGGAATTAAAGGAGTGCAAAAGATGCCTACACAGTCTAGACCATTTCTATGATGCTCTTTTTTAACCTTGTTGTTTGAAGGTGGCAATAGAAAGCTAATTAGGATTATTTATCAATATAGGATTATTTTTATTTCCTTCAATCCCCTATATAAAATTTCCTACTCTCTTTAAGGAATATAGATTTGTAAATTTACTGCATGACAAACACTATATTTAAATGAAATCCACTCAGTGCAAAGGCAGACTTAGGACAAACTTTTAGTTTCATGAGCTCTTTACAGAGTGTTTTCTGCTTTCACAAATTTGGATGTCAAAACTAGATCCTTATTTGTACCATCCAATAAAGCACATAACTGAAGGCTAACTTTTGGTTTTGGCTGCAGAAATCATCAGGTATGTCAAACCATCCCACAACATGGGTAAAAGATGTTAAGACCCATTGATTCAGAATTGCACTTACAAGAGTGAGATGTCAAAGCCAACAACAGAACTACCCTTAGGATGGATAATAGCAACATGTAGAAAATACCTAGTCTCAGGCATCCAAGCATGAAGATGACAATACATTTCCTAGAAACTCAGAACATTGTCAGGTTTTGTTAACAGCATCCAATGCTGTATAGCAAAACCCTTAATACCAACTGTCCCTAGAAAAAAAAAGAGATTTTATTTCTTTGAAACAAATATTAAGATGAATAAGGCAAACCCAAAAATTTTAAACACGCAAATACACACACACACACACACACACAATTTTTTTCTTTTAAGAAGCAAAAGAAGAGAGACATTTTGTTTCTTTTATCTTGTTTTCTTATGAGAAGAGAAGAATTTTTATTAAAAATTGATTGCTTTCAAAAAAGAAATGACAGCTCAAAAAGTGTTTGAAGAGAAAGAACCAGCCTGATAGCAGCTTTGAAAATTTGCAACGTATGAATTAAAGAGGATATACCATATCAGACACTGAATAGAAAAAAAATTTGCATGTAGCCCTGCCTGGGTTATCAGTTAGCCAGGAATAACTTCTCACAGCGACATGAAAAGCAGATGCTCTAGCTGGCACTGTCACCTATACCTTCACACATCTCCAAGCTATCCCTCTGGGTATACAAGTGCTTTACTAGGCTGACAGGGTCTGGCAAGCTGCTAGGTGTCTGGGTAGCATCAGATTTTCACACCTAAACCACTCAAATAAAACTCAATATACGTTTAGGATGGGCAATGTTGAACCACAAATTCCTGTGGTAACTCTGTCCATGTTGATCACCTCCTTTAACAAACAGTCTGGAAGCAGGGTGTTTTTTATATTAATGGTGTGGAGCATGCTTCTGAAATGGAGAAGAACAAAATAGCATTTTGTAAAATAAGATAAATCCTAAGGTAAATGAAAAGGCAGGGAATGCCAGAGAGTCAAATGAGCAACACGATGGTAGATTAAATACTGTATTGTCTATAAGGTGATACTGCAGATCCTAAGCAGCTATTTGAACAAGTCAGATCAGTTCTGCTTTCTTAATTTACAGTGAATGCTGTGGAATGAAGATCTGTACAGCAGTGGTCAAAAAACCCCAAAGCAACAAATAAGTTATTATTGTGTAAAAGGATGGGACAGACTGTCTTTCTGAAAGTATGTCAGTGATGTGCCCTCAGCTACAGTATGTGCTCAATCCTGGTCAATCTATTTGAAAAAGAGATAAAGGAGATGTAGAAATAGGTGATGAAAATTGCTAAGAGCATGGCACAATTTCTATGATGAGAGATTGCCAAGACTGAGATTGTCTAGCTTGGGAAAGTGATGAATTTAAAAGGATATGACAAGGCTATATAAAATACTGAATGCGATAGGAAAAAAAATGCAGGTATTTTTCTTTACAGTTACATTTTCTCCTAATACAGGAATAAGAAAGTCTTCAGTGAAACTGGAAGTCAACCAACATAACCCTGAGAGGGGGGGGAAATATGCAAAATTTAGTAGTAGAACTCACTGTCATTGAGCCTTAAAGGTTTAGCTCAATGCTGGAACCATTTAAGTACATATGTAGGTAAGGAGAACAGGCATTTCTGTGATGGTTTAGGCAGCACTCAGACTGCAGAGAGGCCCTGAACGCCTTTGCTGCCCCTCCCGCGGTGCCCAATGTCTGGAGCCTGAGACCCCATCTGCACCCTCGGGGCAGCAGGTCCTCCCGCAGCCCCAGCCCCTCTATCCCAGGCAGTGAGACGTGGCTCCCGAGTTCGGTGCAGTGCTTGGTTCAGGTGAGAGTCAGGCAGGCAAATTTATTACGGAGACAGGGAGAAGGAAGGCAAGTAAACTGTTATCACTTGCTATTAAGATAGGTTTAGCACACAAAGATGTAAGATTTGGATATGAACTGATAATGTGCCACCCCGGAGCTCAAGTACAATGGTTTGCATGTACGTGTAGACATCAGCAATATAATTTCTATTGGAGTAAAAATAGTAAGTAATTCATAAAATCACTGTGTCTCCAGTCACAAACTAACTTACTAACTAATGAAGACAAACTTCTCACTGTGGGCAAGGTTTTTCATAATTGTCCACTGTGAATATTCCTGCACTTTCCTTCCTTAAGGAATGTTCCTTGAAGCCTGTGTGCTGTGAGAAGCAGGATGCTGGGTAAGAAGAAAAATTCATTCCAACCAACTTTTCTATTCCTATCTTTCCACATTCCTAAAATATGTGTCACTATATAACAGTAAGTAGTGTACTGATGTAAAATTTTGATTAGCTATAAAAGTGAAGCATTCACTCACTTGTTAAAATGAAAAATTAAATGTGAGGAACAATGAAAAGAAAAAAGTATAGAAAAACTTTGTTTCCCACTTTCAAGGAAAGTAGGAGAAATGAGCTTCATATCAACATATCATAACACAACATAAAAATAACTAGGCAACATCAGTGCCCAGCTCAGAAAAGACACTCTGGATAGCTGTGTCAGAGATTTATATTCTCATTGAAAGAGAAATGGATCATTTGAAGAATGTATCTGCCATTTAAAAAGCTGCTAGAGAAATTCCTGATATACTGTATCCTTTAAATGAGCAAATAAAGGTCTTATGAGCCTCACATGCAGATCACTGAGCACGTTCTGATAATCACCCTTCAGAAAGCAAGGGAAGCCTTCCTGTGATTTATATTGCTGTGAGAAACTTTTGTTTTATTCCAAAACAATGCAGAGGCTACCAGAACAGCATATGGAATGAAGTGCGAAGCGAATGAAAATCCGGGAGATTAGTTTCTGAGACTGAAGCACACTCATTGAGAGAGAAAAGAAGATGTTAATATAAATGAAAAGCAATTTAGAGTTTTACTCTCATTCATATACTGAGAAAAGGTTGAAGAAAATTGATTTGGGGAATTTATTTTTAAAAAGTGAAAAGAAAAAAAAATCCAAACATAGGGTGACAATAAAACTGGTATACATTTCTTTCTGCAAACACACAGAGAATTGAGAAAATGTTGCAACAGTGAAAAACACGTAATCCGCAAATGACTACAAATGGAATTGCTTTAGAATCACATCCTTCACATAGAAAGAAAGAAAACACTGGCATGTCCTACACCTTATATTCAGCTCAGTCCTGCTAAGAAATCTTTGAAGGTAACTAGAAAGGAAGCACAAGGAGTTATTAAGTGATAAAAATTTTAGATAGCGAAAGAAACTCCTGAGGTTTCAAAAGGAACAAATTCATAACTAACACAGTTCATCTCAAAGATAATAAAAACTGAGGAGGGGGGAGAGCAGAAGAAATAAAAGAGAAAGCATCAGTACTTTTTAACATGCTAATTATTCATTTTAAGTTACTCCAAAGACCTATTTTTAAAAAAGATGTTCTTTTTGTATCAGGACTGCTCGTTGTCTTTTTCAGGAGAAAACTGATGAGAAGTTCACTACAAAACCACATACAAATACATACAAAAGCCTTTTCTCCACAATAGTAAATGAGTCCACATGTAGAACAAAGCAGTCTGATGGGCAAGTAAATCCTGCCTATAATAGGGACATAACTATATGCACGGTTTTGGGCCTATCCGGTTACATTGCCCAGGAGAGGACAACCAGTCTCGTGAGAATGAAGTCAGAGTTGTCATTAAGTACTGCTCTAGGAGTGTGTGAAGGGATATTATTTTCCCTTGGCTGGATATTTGTTAGGGACAACTTTGCTGAGAATGTGAAAGAGCAATGAGCAGCAAAGAGATGGCAGCTCCTGGTAATGGGATTTCTGGCTTAAACTCCTGTCTTGAAATACACTAAACCATGTAATGTAGAATATTATTTTGTATTGAAAATTTCTTCCCTAAATAAAAAACAACATATATGACTGCTAAAAATTACTTCAGTTTGAAGCTTAAATTATTGCTAAAGAGTTTGTTAGTTTTTGCCTGCTCAGAAAAGTAACTTAGCATCTTTATTGCAAAATAACCATAATTAAAAATCCTTGATATGCAACTTACATTGTAAGAAGGCGATAGACAAAAATGAAAAAATGTAAAAAATAGAGATAGTAGAAGTTTTTGTTATAAAAAATTTACATTTTGTCCACCAGATCTCATTTTCCTTTATGCTTTCCATGGCTATTGAGCATTTGAAATAGGAACATTTCAATAAGACTAGCAATGCTGGCTTAGGGACTTTTGGGAGACAAGTTTTAGACACATCCTGGTCCACTTCCTTCCTTATGCCAAATTGCTGGTTAATTCCTCCAGCTGAGGCTTGGCAGATCCGATGAAACATGACAGCAATATTTTAAAAAAACAGTCACAGCTGTTTCTAAACCTCTTTTAGGTATATCTAATGATGCAAACACTCTTGACTTGGAGCCAATGCAAATACAGGCAATGCAAAACCAGCTGATCAGAACATCATTTCCATGTTCCAGCACCAGAGCTCTTTCCTCCTCATTGGTGGGGTAAAGCCAGTGTTCAAGCACTGCTG
>NW_008825433.1:1024951-1026336 GCF_000699105.1 Pygoscelis adeliae
GCAGCAGATCCAGGAGTTTAAGGGGCATTCTGATATGGTGAAGGCTGATCATCTACTTATGTACTTTCTTTAAATAGAAAGCCCCTCACAACCCTGGTCATCTTTATGTAGGAACTTAGAACACTGTTCCATACAGGTTAGTAACCTCTCTCAGAGCTGTAAAAATTGATATTCTAGTTTCTGTCCTTACATGTTAAGGAAAGTTTCTCCCTGGCTTCTGCTTGTTAGTCTTTGTCTTCTGCACTGAAGCATGAAGGTTTTTATTCCTTTTTTTTTGTGAAGCTATGTTCAGCAATGGTGGCGTTTCTCATTACCCATATCAACATGTACTTTGAGTCTTAGAAACCTCTTGGGTATATTGCTGTTTTTCAGTGAGGAGTTGATTATGCATCATGTGAAAACAAGTATTTCCTCTCAACACAGTGCCTTCAGACAATGCAGAAAATTCCAGAGCTGTTCTCCTCTGGGTAGGGTAAAGAAAAACAAGCAACTCAGTCCTACTCAAAATGTACCCATGTTATTAATCTCTTATCTAAAATTACTCTCTTTTCTAAAATGACTTGCCTCTTATACAGAAATCTTTCTTCTCTCAGCATTTCATTTTCCTGCCCATGAACCTGTCATGCTGTTATTGTCCAGAACTGGACACAATATTCCACCTGAGCACAAAGGCTTTATTATACCTGCAGTATTATTTTCTACTCCATTACATTCAGCCGCATTTCCCTCTTTGGTCATTGGGGTTTTTTGGTGTGACTGACAATTGCATCATATTACCTGTTCACTATGGTAGTATGCTGGCTACTATATCCTATATCCCTAGGTCCTTGATTTCTTCTAGCTATGCCCTGCCAAAATGGTTTGTACCTAAAAGGGTGGTCCTCTGATCACCACTGCATGCAGACTGGGGGGATGCCGTCTGGGTGATCCGGGAATGGATTTTGTGAAGCCAATGTGTTCACTTGAACCTTATGTTTTAGTTGTGGCTGGGGCATGACCAGGGCAGAAATATGTGTTTGGCAATTATTGCATTTACTTTAAAGAAACAGGGAACATATAACCCGGACATTTAATGAACATGCTGCTGCTTAGCTTCCAGGGCAGTTGTGCTGCTTACACTGACCTTCTTTATCATAGAATCATAGCATCATAGAATCATAGAATCATAGAATCATAGAATCATAGCATCATAGAATCATAGAATCATAGAATAGTTTGGGTTGGAAGGGATTTCTAAAGGTCATCTAGTCCTACCTCCCTGCTGTGGGCAGGGACATCTTCAACTAGACCAGGTTGCTCAGAGCCCTGTCCAACCTGACCTTGAAGGTTTCCAGGGATGGGGCATCCACCACCTCTCTGGGCAACCTCTGCCAGTGTTTCACCAC
>NW_008825433.1:1026951-1057403 GCF_000699105.1 Pygoscelis adeliae
CTGCAAACTTGCTGAGGGTGCACTCGATCCCACTGTCTATGGCATTGATGGAGATATTAAACAGTACCGGGTTGATCACTACCCTCTGGATGCGACCATCTAACCAATTCCTCACCCTCTGGACAGTCCACCCATCAAATGCATACCCCTCCAGTTTAGAGAGAAGGATGTTGTGGGGGACCGTGTCAAAGGTCTTACAGAGGTCCAGTTAGACAACATATGTAGCCCTTCCCATGTCCACTGATGTAGTCGCTTCATCATAGGAGGCCACTAGGTTGGTCAGGCAGGACTTGCCCTTGCTGAAGCCATGCTGGCTGTCTCAAATCACCTCCCTGTCCTCCATGTGCCTTGGCATAGCTTCCAGGAGGATCTGTTCCATGATCTTCCCAGGCACAGGCGTGAGACTGATTCCATTATTACTTTTCCTTTATAATATTCCATGGACTTTTTCTCCATTCAGAGCTCTGTAATGACTGTGGCTGACAGGTAATATAACACACAGAGCAAGCAGTCCTGTCTCATAGCTAAACATGCAAATATCAAAAGTAAATGAAGTAGCAGCTTATAGATAAGAAATTCAAAGTGCAAATTCTGACAAATGCATCTGTATTTATATCTCTACAAATACATTTAATTCACTGCAGTTGTGCATCTAACTACCTTTTATACATAGAAATCTACAAGTTGTAGACGGCAGTAACTAGGCATTTCTGATTCAGACTCTGGGCATATATGTTTAATTTTTTCCCACTTTTTTTTGACTCCTACTTTTACTGTTTTCACTGCCAAATTTTAAAAGAGATAATAGAATGAAACTTTAAAATAAAATATAAAAGCTCAAACAGTGAAGCTTGCATTTCCTGCATCTTAATATTCAAAGCAGGTAATTGGCATTATTTCAAACTTCCTTTCTCTTATGTTTCTCTCTGCACTAACCACCAAGGCAAATGTCAGCTACATGGTTTGAATAATTCTTGCCCTTAAGGCTTTAGATGCTTAAGGTGGGACTTTAGTGGGGTCTATATGCCTAAATCCAAAGCTTCAGTCCTCAAAATCATCACAAAATCTGCCAGCTATCTTTCGAGGTGTCCAGTGCCCATACACACCTGTATTTTTAATGTTACTACCCCTGACTCACCTCTTTTTGATTCTTCATATATCTGAGGTGTCCTCAGTCTTGTCAAGGTTAGGTGACCAATCTTACGCTGGAGGCCACAAACAAAGCATTCCTCTTACTGCTTTCTCTTAGGGTCTGCTCTGGTAGGCACTGCTCTGTGCATCAGCAGTCACTGGAAGAGGTAGCAGCATCACCTCTTCGGGCTGTGAAGTAACGCTTAGAGAATTTATCTCCAAATTTCAGAGGTGCTTTAAACCACATCTCCCATTTCCTGGAAAAGTGCCCAAGCAAAAAAGCTATTTACAAGGGAAAGGCAGATGGGGAGGGAATTCTTGTTTGCTTCTATGGAAACAAAGACACTTTTCATGGAGTAATAAGGGGGGTGGAGAATGCAAGAGAGACAGCAATATTTTTGACATGGTGACTGAAATATAGTCTGAACTCTGCTTCCTGAACATGGACTTTGTGTGCATTTTACCTGAAACAGTAACTGGCAAAACAACAATATGATTATGGGAACAGGAAACAGGTAATCAGGTCACTCCCTCCAGTTGCTGGGTTAGCGAGACATCATTCGTTTTGCTCACCGTTCTCAGGGTGGTGAGCCTTTTATGAAACATGGGACAGAGCCAACAAGAGGGAAGTAAGCGATCCCTCCTCTGTGAATGGAGTACAGCCTACGCAGTTGTGGCAGTCTCTGAGGGAGGGTTCAGATCCCTTCCTTTGGCCACTTTTCAGCCATAAGGCTGACTTTCCCCTTCAGTTTTGGGAGAAGGGGGATAAGAACTAGATTTAGCGAAGAGGATGGGCATGTAAATGTCGAAGTTGCAGCAGACAGCTTTTAGGCACCTGTTTTTCCTCTTCTTCCCCCTCCCACCATTGCCCTCTCCCTTCTGGTTCCCCATGCAGATGCCAGAGCCGCAGACCTGAGTGCAATGCAATGGAAGAGGCAGGTGTGCTACAATAACAATCTTTAAAAAACAAGACTGAGCAGGAAGCCACCTAGAAATAGGCAACAAAAAAAACTTCATGGATAGCAGACTTCACAGCCTCCCATTCCTCTCCTTCCCCTAGACTTTTGACATCTCTCTTGAGGTGTCATGCAGGTGTTTCTGTCTATCTGGAAGCCAGGAACTCTTCTTTTAAAGAACTGAGCAGAGAAAATCACTGATTTTATATAAAATGCTCTCCCAGCAGGTGGGAGACCTGGGTCAATTTTCCCCACCAAATACAAGAGATTAAGTTCCATGTTTGCTGTGCTCTAGAAGCCTGCCTTAATCACGAGGCTACAGGCACTTAATTCAGGGCCCTTGATTCTTCTCGTTGATGCTGCAGTGCCATAGACTGTAGCATGCTTTTATCACCATGTACTTCTGGGTCATTACCACTGGCAGCTCCTTGTGCTCCACTTCTATTCTATGAGCTCTGCAGTTATTGTGTTTGTGCAACAGGAATAACCCTTCCAACACTTAGAATTTCAGGATTTCTGAATCATGTCTCTTACCCTTGGTGCTGTAGAATCAATCAAAGGAAGAAAAAAGAAAAAAAAAAAACAGGTCATACATAGCAGAGCTGCTATGAAATAATTCTTTGCTATATCTTTCAGTCCTATAAAGAGCAGTCATAGTATCACAGTGGGATCCACTGAGAAACAAGTTTGTTTTGACTTCTGATCCGGAGTGGGAATTATCCCAGTATTTTTTATTTTGAAGTCCATGACATTTAAAGTAATTCTGATTATATTTTCACTTTATTCTCAAATCCTTTGTCCATCAGACTCAGAAATGGATGGGGTTTTCTGATTGGCTCTGTTCGGCTTTTTATTTTTTAAATGCCAGAAATAAAGAAACAGGAAACAAAGAAGATCAAAGATGTTTAACCTAATACTAGTCTGAGTCATCCAAGTCTGCACTATTCTCTGCAACTGAAATGGGTAAGTAAATGAAAGGCACTTCTCAAGCTTCTCCTCTCAGTTTAACAACAGAGGGACAATAATATCCTTTGCTAGAATTACTAATGAGGACATTTCACTGGGAATTTTGAAAGAAGAACAGAAGCAGAGTCATATATTGAGGTTTCTCCTTGGGCAAACCCCTATTAAAATGAAAAGGCGAGCTCCCTAGGCCTGAGTGAACCAAAGCTCATTACAAGGTATAATTTGTAATTTCTTAGTAAGGGTTAAGTTTCCAGAAATGACCTAGGGCCAAACCCTCAGAAAGTATTTAAGTGCCTAAATTCAGTTGCTAGGAATGGCAGGCAGCAAGTGCTCAGAGAAAGCTTTCTGCCTCTGGTTGAGTACCCCAACCTCAGGACATCAGCAGGAGGAGATATCCCCATTACACACCAGGCTTGGGACTGGATGGCAGTGGAATAGAGATGACAACATTGACACAGCAGCTGCATAGGACCAGGGAAGGTGTACTGCATGTCTGTGGCAAGGTGTGGGCAGCGGGGGGCTGCAGGGGTGACCTCTGTGGGAAGAGGTCTCGGCTGCCACATGCAGGACACAGCCATGCCAACCAACAGACCCACTGCAGGGCAGAGCTGAGCCCATCAGCCAAGCTGGTGGTGCCTCTGGGAAAACATATTTAAGAAAGGGCAAAAAATGATGGACAGGCAGAGGAGAGGAACAACAAGAGTGAAAACCAGCAGAGGTAACACCAAGGTCAGAGGAGGAGGAGGAGGAGGTGCTCTGGGCACAGGGGCAGAGTTTTATTGACAGGGACTGCAGCCCATGGAGGACCCATGCTGGAGCAGAATTATCCTGAAGGACTGTAGCCCACAGTGGAACAGCAGAAAAATGTGAGGAGTAAGGAGTGGCAGAGAGGAGCTGTTACGGACAATCAAACCAACCCCTGCCCCATGCCACTCGACAGAGGGGAGAGGAGTCGAAAGTGAAGGAGTGCATGGAGCCTGGGAAAGGGGGGAGGAAAGGTGTTGTTTAAATGTTTGTCTTATTGTTTCTCACTACCCAAATCTATTTTAATTGGCAATTAATTAAATTAATTTTCTCCAAGTTCAGTCTGTTTTGCCCCTGGTGGTAACTGGTGAACAATCTCCCTGCCTTTATCTCAGCCCACAAGCTCTCTCATCCTATTTTCTCCTCCTCTGCCCCTGAGGAGGGGGAATGAGTGAGTGGCTGGGTGGGCCAAGGCTAACCCACCACAGAAGGTCAGTGACACATCCCCATGGAAATCCTCAGCCTACTCTGGGGTCCCCGGAACAGGAGAGAGATGGGGTTACTGGAGAGAGTCTAGTGAAGGGTCACTAAGGTGATTAAGGGACTGGAGCACCTTTGCTATGAAGAAAGGTTGAGGGAGCTGGGACTGTTCAGCCTGGAGAAGAGAAGGCTCAGGGTGGCTTTTACCAGTGTGTATAAATACCTGAAGGGAGAGTATAAAGAAGACAAAGCCAGCTACTTTCCAGTGGTGTCCATGACGGAACCAGAGGCAATGGGCACAAACTGAAACACAGGAGGTTCCCTCTGAACATCAGGAAACATTTTTTCACTGTGAGGTTGACTGAGCACTGGAACAGGTTGTCTAGAGAGGTTGTGGAGTCTCCATCCTTGGAGATAGATATTCAAAACCTGTCTGGATGTGGTCCTGGGCAAATGGCTTTATGTGGCCCTGCTTGAGATGAGAAGGGGGGCTGGACCAGATGACCTCCAGAAGCCCCTTCCAACCTCAACCATTCTGTGATCTTTTGTAAATGCCAAAGGGTGAAAAAGGCAATTCCATCTTTTCTAAAGATAGAAAGTTGACAAGACATGAAATCCTTAAAAGATCTCTTACCATTTATGATAGAAATTCAACAGAAAAGGCATCACTGTAGAAGAGAAATGTTGAACTAAGACTTGATTGGAATTTCTGTAGACTATGCTGATTAACTCAGAAGAAGTTTTAAATGCAATGATTTTCCCCAATTTTACTTAACCTGATGAAAGGAGAATGAAGGGACAAAAGTGGTCATTCTCACATTCTTAGGACGTTCAAGTATTATTTCTAATTTAGCCAGGAGAAATGGTATCTGTCACTGTAGACGACTGTAGTTTATCATCTACAACTATGTTTCACCTGCCTGTTCTTAATTTATACGACAAGCTGATAGCAGATCTTTGTCATCATTACTGAACGTGCTTGTGCTTTTATATAGTCTTCATAATTTTATCTAACATGGATTTCAAACTAGATGAACTATAATTTCTTTGTTCATATAGTGTACCCAATGAGTAATGTATTTCATCAAACTATCAATGTATACATACAGTATTACTACATGTCACCTCTTTTTATAAGTTTTTTTTCTTTCAACACATTTTTGTCAACAAAGTAGAAAACAAAATGAAGTAACACATTCCAGTTGTCACTGACATTTTGCATTGTACTTCAATCTCACTGGAACTGCATTACTTTTTGATTCCTAGACTTTGTACTTTCTGTTTCCCACTTTCATACAATTACATAAATCATGTATTCACTTAGAAGCACCACTGACTGAACTTACATTGCCTATGTTTAATGAATTCATTTTGAAAGCACAGCTTCTCCAAGCTTGCACACAAATGAACATTACACAGCAGACCTGCTCTCCTCCATCTTTGTAGTGGCAGTTTGTAGGTATTCTGTGTTTAATCTCTTGGTAATACTTCTGTCCTATTGACTGTGCTGACTGGCCTGGTAGAGGATCTTTCTGTTTATTCCAATGTCAGAAACTTCCAAGAAGCCAAAGTATTTCAGCTGTTTCCATTTAATCTTCCAGTTAAGCAATATACTCCAACAGATTTTGTCATCTATAATTTTTCCTTTGTCAATATACAGTGGCTGCCCCTTTTCTAACTACATTTTTCTAAATGTTGCTTCATCCTATATCAAAGTGAAAGTCAGGGCAGTCTACCTTTTAAAGTACTAAGTAAATTGTTACCTGTTCTACAGCAACTCTTTAAATATTCCAAATGCCTTTTACCATTCAGTCCTACATTTTACAAAAAGGTATTCCAGTTTCTGTTATGCAGTTTCTATTCCAGGTTCTTTTAATATAGTATCCAATCCAGGGTTTTTTAATAGTAGAAATAAAAAAGTTTCAGGTTTTCAGAGACATTAATATTTATTTTGTATATAGAATGTGAACAATATGTTCATTTTCTGCCAATATCCTCAACAGTCTACCTCACTTCTTAATCGCTGGCTATACTTCTATGATTTAAACTTCTTTCTTGCATAAAGAAAATCATGTATTTTTCTGAGTCTAAAAAAATAAACATTGGTGGAAATAAAAGATAAAGTACCTTGAAAAATGTGAATTATATACATTATTGGACACATTTGAATATTCAAACACTACTTTGACATATCATTATGGATAGGCTGGATCGATGGGCCGAGGCCAACTGTATGAGATTCAACAAGGCCAGTGCCATGCAACGCTACAGGCTTGGGGAAGAGTGGCTGGAAAGCTGCCTGGCAGAAAAGGACCTGGGGGTGTTGGTCAACAGCCGGCTGAACATGAGCCGGCAGTGTGCCCAGGTGGCCAAGAAGGCCAATGGCATCGTGGCCTGTATCAGAAATAGTGTGGCCAGCAGGGGCAGGGAAGTGATTGTGCCCCTGTACTCGGCACTGGTGAGGGAGGCCACACCTCGAATACTGTGTTCAGTTTTGGGTCCCTCACTACAAGAAGGACGTTGAGGCGCTGGAGCGTGTCCAGAGAAGGGCAATGAAGCTGGTGAAGGGTCTGGAGAACAAGTCTTATGAGGAGCGGCTGAGGGAGCTGGGGTTGTTTAGCCTGGAGAAAAGGAGGCTCAGGGGAGAGACCTCATCGCGCTCTACAACTACCTGAAAGGAGGTTGTGGCGAGGTGGGTGTCGGTCTCTTCTCCCAAGTAACTGGCGATAGGACAAGAGGAAATGGCCTCAAGTTGCTCCAGGGGAGGTTTAGATTGGACATGAGGAAAAATTTCTTTACTGAAGGAGTGGTTAAACATTGGAACAGGCTGCCCAGGAAAGTGGTTGAGTCACCATCCCTGGAAGTATTTAAAAGACGTGTAGACGATGCGCTTAGGGACATGATTTAGTGGGCATGGTGGTGTTGGGGTGGTGGTTGGACTTGATGATCTTTTCCAACCTTAATGATTCTATGATTAACATTGTAAATGTGTCCTGATACACAGAGAAGTAACATTATTGTATCTAAAATACGTGTGTCTTAGAAAGTAGGTGAATATTGTTTCTGTTTTGTCAGGGATGTTTAGTCAGGGTCCATATTGGCCCCTAAATTCCTTGGCACACAGATGATAGGAAGCATCATTCTGCATCCCTGCATCCTTGCCATTGGTGGCCTGTAGTTTTTACTCGTATTTTAAAATCACATACTTTTTTCCGTCTCTTTTTTCTACAGAGAACCTGGCTAGACCCCAGCTTCCAAGGCCCATCTCTTTAAGTATTTGGGCATAAGTCTGTATGCTCAGTTAGACACCTAATAAAATACCAGCATTTTCAAGGCTGTCATTTCAGCTGATATGTAGCTTGCAGATCTCTAAGTCCTTCAGATGTCTATTTTGCTCCTGAATATTTTTGCAGACCTATGCAGGTGCTGATGTTGCCTCATAACTAATTAGTTGCTTGGAGCCTAAGCTTAAAACTAGAAAGCAAGTGGGGCAAATTAGTGGCAAAGGATGTATCTGATGAATGAGTCCTAATTCACTGGCATGCTGAGATCAAGCTTGACAAACATTGCTTGCAAACCTTGGTTTCTGATGCTAGAAGATCAGGAGAGTTTATATAATAAATATAATATAATATATACAACATAACATAATACAACATAATATAACATAACACTACATAACACTACATAACACAACATAATATAATATAATATAATATAATATAATATAATATAAATATAATGTATATAATCTACAAGGGTTACTGTTGTCTCTCTAAATTGTAAATATTTCCTGTTAATGGTCCAGGTGTCAAACTGTTGTCAGTCAAAAAATCATCTACCCTGAGCAAGTTTGATCTGACAGCATCTAAAAAACAGTTGCCCTTGAAAAAGCAGAGAAGTTAGGCCTAATATGACTTAGTTTAACAGTGTTGAAATTTAAATTGCATTTTATTTGATGGGGTCATTTGCCAACTTATTTAACATCCTAATGATTTCATTTCAAATACCTTCACTACAGGGCAGATAAAATCCTGAACCTTGACCCTAACTAAAGTCAAACTCTATAGCTTTGCCACTGTTATTGGTAGGGCTAGGTTTATAACCCACATTTTCTAAGTATGTAAGAGATTTCTTTGTAGGCTTAGGTTTGATCATTTCTGATGTTTTCTGCTCTCATTTACCAAGCCTGGGAAACCACAGAGGCAGAAAAATTTATAACAAGAATCTTCAAAATGTGAATTTAGGAAATTGCCATTTTACTTACAAGACATGTAAGTCTAACCCCAGAAAGGACTCTTTCCTCCTCATACTACATCAGAAAGGAAAGCACGCTGGTTGGGAAGTCTCCTTCCTTTTTCTTTATTGTTGGGTTTTTTTCTTTTTTTTGTGTATCAAAACCATTCTGACTCAGATAAATTTATCTTAAGAACATTAAGGGCAGTTCATACCTAAAAAATATTTGCTTTTGATGGGTCTTGGGATACAGATAAAGTAGTTAAGGCTCACAAACTGAGTTTGAGCATTGCTCTGGTGTAGTGCCAAAGGCGACCCTTAGCCAACCCAACAAAAAATGAGTACTCAACAGACATATAGCCTTCATGACTTTAACCCCTCGAGCCACATAGCTTTGCCTTCTGGAATATCCAATATTAAGATCCAAAAGAAAAGGCATAGCATATACTTCTTACAGTGCATATTTGTGATATGTAGAGTTATCACTAACTCCTTTAGAATATCTTTAACTTTTCTTGGATATTTGTCTTGAGATTCAGGGTGAGAGGGCAGAAGGGAAGTAATAAAAATTTCTCTGTGTAGATGAATAGGGAATAACTATCTGTTAAACTAAACTAAACTAGTAAGTTGAATTTAAACTTAACTAAAACATAAGTAAGCCTTATGTAAGTCATCAGAAGACTTAAAGCATAAGGTCCACAAGATGTTAAGGGGCTGAAAAATAATACTTATTATACCTTGAAAGCAGTAAAGCAGGTATATAAGTTACGCCAAACTATTTTATGAAGCAGCAAATGCCAAATGGAGGTTCAGACTTTCAAGCACACTTCCATTTATGCATTAGTGACTTGCACAGTCAGACAGCTGCACCAGCGGTCCTGCACACAGACAACATTTTATATGAATGTAGGAGTTAGGCATCTGAAGACCCTGTTTGCCATCATGCCTCAAATTTATTGGTTAATCATGTCTTCAAAACAAATTAGGCAACACGTTTTGACAAATGTTTTGACAAAAATGAAGAACAAGTTGCAGTCCAGTTGGAAATCTGATCCATATTTACTTTAAGTTCCATTATAGCAAAATGTCAGGCCCCATTCAGTAGGAACTGTAACTACTCAATGTTACATTTGGTGGAGAGGAAAGCTATATTCCATTTTAATAGATGGCAGCAGCAGAGGATGAACAGAAGTGAGTGTACAAGATATCTCTTTAGGCTATTTCTTCAGATCTGTTTATTGCTTTATAAAGTTTTTACATAGATTAATTAATTCAGGGTATAAGTTATTCACCTACTATATTTATAGGTGCAAAATAAGTGCCTAAATAAAAGACAAGGTTTAGGTAGGTAGGGCTCACGCACCCTCCTCCAGGAAAAACCAAAAGCTCCTGTAATTCTGCCGCAGGTCACTAGGTGGGGAGCGACAACCCGGGAACCGAGACCCTCGGGGACGGGGATCGCTAACAGACCCGAAATAACATAAAACACAATACTTTTTTCTCTCAGGCAGTTCCTGGTGTGCACAGACAGCACTGCACCTGGCGTTGTGTGCTGGCACCTGAGCCCAGCCCAAGCCTGTGAGCCATGAGCAGGCAGGCAAAGCCCACCTCGCCCCTACCCAGCTCCCGCTTCCACAGCCTTTGGGAGGAGGAGTGCGACGGCTTGAGTGCTTCCTCCTAAGTCAGATGCCGTTGGTTTTGTGATTATTAACTTCTTAACGTTGTAACTTTACATTATGCATCCACCTAATACGTTCCTCAATAATCTAGACAGTACCTTCTCTTTCCCCTTTTATCTGGTTTATCCCTTTTATACTGTTTTTTTTCACTACAGTTTTTTAATTTAACATACTTGCTCTGTTAAATTGATCCAACGGGACTTGAATCACTGACCAGTCACTGGAAAGCCCTACTTAGCCTCATCTTTGTCTTCTCGGTGATTTGTTCTTTATGGACTACACCACGTCTGTCCCTCACCCTCAGCACAGCTCTGGTGGCAGGATCTTGAGTTTTATGGGGAAAACATATTTTACATTAAAAGCCTCAGTGTGAAATAACAACTGTCACAACCTTCCTCTTTCTGAATGCAAATAATGACAGATCTGGAATATCAACTTTTTTTTCTCCTTTCACTTCCTCTGGGAAATGCCTTTCTTTTAAGCCTTGCTGAAGATAGAGCTATAAGTGATGTAGTGGTATATCTAGGAAATGAAAATGGAGACAAGACTACAAGTCATGGTGGACAGTCTATGGCAGCAATGACCAGTTTCTTGTATCCAAGGCAGACACCTACATTGCAAAGTCTCTACATTTTAAATAACTTCAAAGCTGAAGGCCCACTGAAGCGCTCTCACCTCCTGCCCCTTGCCTCCTCCTGGCCTGTGTCCAGCTCTGAACCGATGCTTGCCCAAATGTGCTGGGGCTCTCCTAGAGCTTAGGCCAGCCCTGAACAACCACAGAGCCAGAGCACAGGGACAACATTCACACCATGGCAGCTTTGGGAATGTAAGATTGGCATCTAACCAGCGAGAGCCTGGGCTCTCTTGACACCCAGGGGGAAAAGGGCAGACTCCTGCTGAGGAGGATTTGCAGCAGGACCCCCCCAGCTCCTGGGCTGATCAAGTCTGGAGCATGATTACCCCCTATCTAGATTCATAGGAGCGTGTTATTGTTTCTTAACAAGGTTTCCATGGGGTTTGGTTTTATCACTATTGCCCTTCTGAAGGACATTTCAGAGTTATTCAGTGTCTTCCCTGACAGTTTACCAAATCATTTATGTCAAGCTTAAAATGAAGGTCCTTGCTTTTAATAACATGATGTCTCCTCCATCACTCTGTCAGGGAGGTCTGCATCTCTAGGTAATTCTTAGATAGAGGTTTTCATATAATACCGTTATTCACAATTAACATAAAAAAAATTACTGTATTTTGTCTAAAAGCAAAACTCAACAGCTTATGGATGAAAGTTGACATGAGTAAGATTAAAGTGGAAATAATGGAAAAAATGTGACTATCAGGATAATCAGCCATCTGAATATGTTATCAAACAAATTCTGATTTTTTCTCCTGCATTAGTATTTCTTTTTATGTCTTCCATATTTATACTGTTTTCATTTTTCTCTCCCATGTTTGATTTCCCTCTTCATCATAACATTCAAAGTCCAAGGTTTATTTGGTTTATCACATAAACCGAAATTTACCTAAGTATTTTATGATCTGTGGTCCTCTGATTTTCTGGTGCTATTACTCTTACAACTGTCAGCCTTAGTTTTACAAGTTGCACATCTCAATGCCATTAAGTTTCAGAAAAAAAGGTTTTGTTCTTTGCAGTTTATAAATCCCAGTCCAGTGAATTCCATGTAAAGCTTATGAAAAATGGTGGGGTCTATAGCTCCTTACACACATCTAAGCTAATTCTTCAGTGGATCTGACTAGAGGTATACCTGTAGCTTAGCAGGTGGTCTAGACAGGCTGCCACCTAAACACTTCTCTTCCCATGAGCATTAAGTAAAGGGTTAACCCAGTGCAGGAGTGATTATATTAGATTCTGTGCCCTGTGTTGTGCAAGTCAGAATACGGAATCGTAATAGCTTCCTCTTAAACACTGTTACTGCTATTATCTTAATTTACTTCACTCTAGGTAACATACTCCCTGGCCTCCGCCTTCATGGCAGGCACACACCTCTCCTCATTGTTACGCTTGATTTGTGGAAATGTCGGGGCTCCCTCAAGGCCCCCTGAAAGTCACCCCAGCGATTCACTCAAGTGACTCACAAGAAATATCAGCATTTGGATCTTCAGGCATTTGTCTGGCTTGAGGGTTTCTGGGTTTCTTGATTTTCCAAGCCACCAAAATCTGGAATGGCAAAAGTAATGTAATGGGTGTTTGTTACAAAACAGTGATCTTGCCGACATGTTGCAAGACCATTCATACTCTATTTGAGGCTGAATGGGCTATGAAAGCATTTGAAATAAAAAAGAGAGCAGAGAAGAAAACTTCACACAAAATCTTCCTCATGACTTCTTGAAGGGGGACATACTTAGACAGGGGAGGGAAAATAAGAAGTCTGGCCTTGGGCACCAGTCCTTAGGTGCCAGTGACCTTTTTTAGAGTGGCTGCTGTCAGACAGCTTCTCTTCTCTTTCCCAGAGACAAGATGAATGGAGACCCTTGCCTACCTTGATGACTCACACTGACTTCAGGCTCCCTTAGATGGTGACTGCATCCCTCTGTGCTCACAAGCTGTAAGCTTTGTAATGGTGGGTTCCCTTTTTTCTTCTGCTGTTCTGTGTTTATGGATGCTGAGCAAGCATGGTCATTTTCCATCACTTCGGCTGTTACAAACTACAAAGCACCTCAGAAATGCCCGACAAATAGCAATAAATGGTCAGAAAAGAATGCAGAGTAACCACATCCATGACAAAAGCTTTTCTCTGAAACACAGAAAGAACTTCAATACATCCAGATTCTCAGCTGGATAAGAAAATACGTTTTCAGTTCAGGTTCATAAACCCACAGCTTTGTCTTCTAGGTGCAATGCCAACTTCTTCAGTCATTTAATTAATTACTGCTATCTCCTCCATGTGATTTATTGTTAATGTTTTGTGCTATGACAATGTCAAGAGGCTCCAGATAGGACTGAGGAGCCACAGAGCTAAGTGCTACAGGCAGCTGCAAAAAGATTGTCTGTGAGCTTGAGTTCCCCCCGCAAAAGCAAGTATCGTAAGAGAGCTGTGGTCATGGAAATCCAAGTGTCTTGCCCAGGAGCACACACAAGGATCAACCAGAGTTGGAATTTGGACCCAAATGTCTTGCCTTATCTGGGATGGCCAAGTCTGCTCTGCTTCCCAGCTTCACAGATGCCATCTTTCAGCTTCTTATGAGTTAAAATCTGTCGATCAATTAACATGAAGTACCTGATACTGTTTTGGAAGTGGAAAGTTTCCCAGTGGCTCCCCCATGTCATATCTCACTTCTTTATAGCAGTGAGATATAATATTGGGATGAGCAAGGTGGATTTTCACACACCTACCAGAAAGTGAACCCACCAAGAAATAACTGAATGAAGCATCCCAAGGGGAAGTGGCCTGGAAAGGCCATTTTCTTGCCCAGTTATTCTATTTGTTGTGACAACTTTCATTTCCCTGGAATACATCCAGATGACAAGGAATGCATCTGACTTTATTACACATGACAGAAAAACATCATGAAGAATAACTCATTTAAAAGCCTTTGGTCTTTATCTGCTGTTCTTTTCATTTGCATTTTTTGTATGAGACTCCCTGCCTTTGAGGCTTAGCCAGTGCCTAAAGGGATGGGGAACCTCAGGGCTACAGGGAGTACAGGGAACAAAGGGAGGAAAAGTAAGGGGCTGCTCTTAGAAGAGTAAAGAGCACCTGTCCAAATTAAACCTTAAAAACCTTTTTTTCTGGGTAAAAAACCTTTAAGTACATAAAGATATCATCGTGCCTGTGAGCTCCCCAACCTTTCTCTGAAGTATCTACTTGCTCCAAACACAACCTAGCTAGAAAATCTTCCTAAAATTGTCCTCACTTTTCCTGTTAGCAGCTTCTCCCCCTAAGAAAGCTAACCCCACTTTTTGGGCATTGCATGGGTAGCCTAAGCTGTGGGGCAGACACCCAGGGTGCTAGACTGTAGTTCCTCTGTCCATGACTCATGGCCCCTTCTCCCAGCCAGCCCAGACATATCCTTAGCTTGACAAACCTGATACCTTAGGCATAACCTCTATTCAGCCTCTTAGCAACATCCTTTCAGTGACAGTTGTGTGTCTTGTTTGTTTTCTCCATGCTGCTTGTAGCCAACATAGTGATAACATAGTCAGTGCAACTACTGGTGCATGCAAAAATACCACAGGATAGAAAAACAGTCTTCTAAAACCCTTGGTGGCACCTGCAGTGCTTTCTGGTAAGCTGCTGACCACAGCCTTTCTATCTGTCTGCTTCTTCTTCCTTCCCTAACTGTCGTACTTCACATCTCCAGGAAGAGGGCAAGTGTCCCATAAAGCACTGTGGTGGCTGGGCTTTCCCAAGACTTCCCCCACAGTATAGCAGGTGGCTTGTGTTGAAAGGACAAGGTTAGTCTGGAAAGGTGAAGGGTACCAAGGGAAACTGCATAACACAACATTATAGATGAAGTCAAGGAAATCTGTCAAGCCTGGGAAAGCAAGTCTTCCTGTGAAGCTAAGGTATTACCTGATTTACATTTCTTATACTCATAAAGTTGCCTCCAAGAGTAAAATCCCCTAAAATATAATTTCCAGACTATTTGTATATGATATGCCTCATCAAACTGGGCTTATACGCTAAATAAAGGGACTTTTAGTAGGAATAAAAAGTAGATGTTTTGCTTCTGCAATGTTTTGGGTTTTGGGATGGTTTATTCATAACACACGACCAGTTTTGTCACCGGCCATCATTTGCCTTTTATACCAAAAGGTATGTTGGGATGATGAATTCAGAGATGGCAGAAGACTTCTCAGAAATGTAGGCAAATTGAATTTTCCATCTCCCTCAAATGAGGTTTCTGGTTTGGGCTGTGGCTGGACAAGTCCTGCCTTGGGAAGAAAAGAGGCAGGAAGGAAGGAGAGAGCTGGGATGTTATTTGAAATGCATGGTCACTAGATTGTGGTCCCAGTTATTACAAAATAAGAGCTTGAAACTCTGAAGCTTCCTTCCTAATGGGGAATGCCTTTATGGTCTGTATGCCTGCAAATAAATTTGGTTAAATTTCCTTCCATCTGTGTGCTCTAAATGACTGGCTATAATTTGGAAGTGTCAGAACTCACCAGAGAAATAAAACTGCGGAGGGAAGTTAGGGCCATGACTGTCCAGCTGAATCTGCAAGGCAATACAGGAGCTACAGGCACTGAGGCAACAGACTTTCGCGTAGCTGCCAGCTCTGTAAGTGGACATATGGAGCTGTGCCAAGGAGCACACCAGGTCCCTGGCTCAGCCTTCTGCTACAGGAGGGGTGCAGCACCGGTGACCAGATGAGAGCCGAGGGAAGTCAGAACGGGCTCGGCTGTAGCCAGACAGTCCTGCAGCAGCAGGCACCATCCCACATGCCCCTACTCTGCCTTTGGCGCTACCAGCAGAGGCCAGCCCTCAGCTTCCAGTGCTCTGGCAGAAGCTATGCATATCTTTATGCCCATGGCAGTCTGTTGCTCCAGGCAACTGCTAGTCTATCTGTTTCATATATATATATATGAGGGGGTTTGTGTGTATGCGTCTGTTAGTGTTATTTAAAATATGAAATGAAATAAAACTAAACCTGAATGAACTAACAAAAATTCAATCAATGAACAATTCTAGCAAGGTTTTTCACCTCTACACTGTCATGTAATGAACTTACATCATCCACACATGGTTGAATTTGCCCTCTATTTTCAAAACAACACAAAAGTCAAAACAGTCCTTTTTATTATTATTTATTATTATTATTTCTGGGTATCAGCAGTAACACATGCAAAAGTGTTAATGACTGTAGTGGCTTTAGTTTTTCCTGCTCAGGTTAGTAGTGAAGGTTAGACATAGAAATAAACTTCAGACACCCTAAAGCACAATTATGCCAGCTCAGCATATATACTTGATTCCTTGCTTCTCTGCACATCCTCAAAATTTATCCTGTATAGTCTGATTGATCATCTGCATGATCACTTGCTTTTTGTAGGGCAGAATTTGAAACAGAAGGGTTACTGAGGTGCAAAACACTTGTGCTAACAGTTCGTGTTTGCAATGGAAACTGCTCTGGTATTTTTCCTCACTGTGTTTAAAAAATAATAATACAAACATAAGACAACTTAAAACCAAGCCCCAACAATTAAGCATCCCAGAGCCTAAGAAATGACCAGAGAGAAAGCCATGGAACCAGCATGTTATTTATAGTGACATATTAGTCTTAGCTGTTTCTAAATGAAAGACAAAATACTAGAGCAAAAGAAAGCAACAGAAACTTTAAACATCAGAAAGCATGATCCCAGCCAGATGAGAATGAATGACTGGATTGGCAAGGAAAGCTCTTGAGGAAAAAACAATGGAATCTTTTAGCAAATAGTTAATGGTGAAGCTAAAGGAAGCACAGTGCTAAAAACCAAATAATCCTTGAAAAACAGGTTACCTTAAACACTTCTGTGAAATGTTCTATTGCTTTCATCTGCCATTCATCAGTTTACATTAAGTTCTTATAACGTTAATTTACCACAGAAGGGAAACTGAAGTTAGTCTTCATATTGAATTTAGTTCACAGACAGTATTAATTGTCATGCTAGATAAAGTCTCTTTAATCAAAATGTCGTGTGTATTTGGCTGGCTTATGTAATAATTTATTTCCTATTGTTTTGGAGATTGGTGGCTCCCCTTGAAGTGACATCTGCTAGAAGCTCCTCTCTGCAATTTTGTTTCTCTTGTGAGTTCTGACACTTTCACACTGCAGTTAATCATTTGGAGCACACAGATGGAGGAACTTAATCAATTTGACTTCAGATAATATTGACCATAATGTGGAACCCATCAGGTGAGAAAAAAAATCAGGATTTCAACATTTTGTTGTGCCATAGTGGAGACCATAACTTAGTGACCAACCATTCACATAACCATAGGGTCACTGAATGACAGAAAAGTTTATGCCAAAAAGAGAGGTTAAAAATTTTAGCATTTGCTCAAAGCAGGTTTAGCATCAAAGTAAGATGAGGGGGCTCATGGCCTTGGCTGGACTCTCAGCCATCCTGCCATGACTGGATCTCTGTGATAATGAGGAATGAACATGGGCTTTAATGGAAGAACAGCTGCCACACCACCTTTTCAGCCCCACTTGCTTTGTTTTTCAAACATAAATTTGAGACTGTCACAAGTCCAGACCTGCTTTTCTTCTACAGCTCCCAGAAGTATATGCAAGTAGTGTGTCCACCTTCAGATACACCAAGGTATAAAACCATATTCTTGAATACCTGCATTACAGATAGGACAGGCCTGGCTATTGCTGTGCTTGCCAAGGTGGATTCTCCATTTTGAACATCACAGTGTCCTGCTGCAGCAGGGTCACAGGGCTCCCCCTCACATACAGGGTCTGTCACATACTGCAAGACAACATGTACTTGTAGACAACTGGACTGATGCTAGTGTAGTGAGGTAGCCCACATGAACATGAGCTAAGAAGCGCCTGAGGGCTTGGCCTGTCCCCAGCTTTTCTGATAAAAGAAGAAGAAATGGAACATTAAACAGCAGACTCCAAGATGAAGAAATTTAGAGCAAGTGAAGCCGTAGCCTCATCTTCAGCCAGCCTGTGGTCAGGAGTAACATAGGAGTACTGTGTAAGGGCTTGTGATGTGGACTTACTGCCTAGTGAACAGTCCTTTGCTGCATGTACAATGTTCTTTTCCTGCTCAGAACAATTTTTCCTTTCCCCCCTCCTCCAATTTTTGCCCACTTTTCAGTTTTGTTTACACTCAACTTTCCCTAGTTAAGTAGGAAAAGAAAGAAATCCGTAATTATTTGTGTCTTTCATGCAGTTTCTTCTTGAAGCAGTTCATGATTAGGCAAAATAAAAAGTGTAGTAAGATGCTTACACATCATCTCAGGAACTGGGGACTAGGTCTGGGGCACTCTGGCTCCCCGTGCTTGTTTTCTTTACCTAGCAGCTCAGTCTGTTCTCTGCTCCAATACCCAGTTTATGTCTTTGCCCAGTCAACTGCTGTATGATATGAAAACTCCAGAGGATGTCCTTGTTATTTGGCACTCAGATTATGGAAAATTCCTGGAAAAATGCTGCTCAGAGCATTATCCTTCCTGGAGTCACGGTTTTCAAATGTGTTTGGACTTGATGTTGTATTATCAGCATCTCACTGCTAAAAGCAATTGTTTAAGGATATCACCTGAGTTTACCAGCATTTTGGACATTCTAGTAATTCTCCTGTCATCCATTTCTAATCTAACAACATAATTCTGGTCCTTTATCTTGCTCCTTTCATATTGCCTTCATAATATCCTATAAAGAGAGCCATCAGAAATTCCATTAAGCATATCATCAATCCAATCCTTCTTCCTTCTTATCTAGAGGTTGGACTTGTCTTTTAAAATCCCTTAAATTAGTGAACTTGCTTATTTGTACATATGAAAAATGAGAAAAAAACTTCCAATTAAATTCTGAAATTATGTTACAGTTTGCAGTAGGTCACTATGTCAAGCAGGGCACAGCCCACAAAAATATTTCATTGCAAACTTGTTGTCTTCTTTTAGTTCTCCAAGTTAGTGCTCCAAGTTAGAGATTTACAAATCAGTTAATTTTATCCAGATGTGCATAGGAGGATGCACTTCACTTTTATTTCACTAGATCAGCTAAAAACTTGGTAATTGTTCAGACAGGGTCCAAATCTGGAAACATTTACAAAGCTATTTTTGTGATGACCACATAATGCTACCTTGCAACCCAGCACAGGACAAGCCCAAATCTAGCGGAGTGGGGACAGCCTCCGCCTAAAGCACTGACAGGCTTGGATACCCACTGAGGGCTTTTCTCAGCTTTGCTGCTGAAACGTTCACTAGATTTAGAAACAAAGAGAAATTTTGTTGGAAATAGGGACCAGAAGTAAGGACTCCAGAAGGCTGCCTGTTTTAGCCTTTGCTTGTGCCTCTTGCATTGATGTCTGTCCAGTTACTCAGTGTTGACAAGGCTGGAGAAAGGCTCAGCCCAGCCTTAGACAGCTATATTTTTAGCCTGCTAGATAGGAAACAGTTGTGGTAGCATAGCTGTCAACCTGTTAAGCTGGGAAGATCAAGTCTCCCACTCGGCTGAATGTGAAAATCACTGTGTGTTAAAGTGTGCATGTCTACTACCTTGTCTCTGAATAAAATATTCCTATACAGGTTTTTAATGAAAATGGAAAGTTACCTTCCAGGAGGGGCAGGCTCTGACTTTGAGTGGGACAGATTCTGACTCAGGTATTAAGTTCCAGAAAAGAAAAATAAATAATATCTGTGTTCAGCATTATGTGTTAAACAGCTCTACTGACCTTCCTAAACAGGTTAAAGGCTTTTTCAGCTTCCCTCTTGAGAGATCCAGCTCTTTTCATGCGCATATAGGACTTATGATTTGGAAGCTTGGATTCAAATCCAAGGAATAGACCCAGAGAAACCTATATCCTTTCTTTTCAGATACATTTAATTATCTACTGGCTCTTTCAAATCTCTCTAGAAACTTAGTTCTTATTGAGATCTATTTCCGTGCTTCCTCATGAAGGAGGGTCTGGACCCTCATTGTATCACCTGCATCATTCACCTGCGCAGTATTGGCTAACAGACATAGTAAGCTCTTTGCAACATGGTATTTTCAGCCTAGAACCAGAATAACAGTTTTGCTTGCTAACCTCAGAAAATATTTTGAGAACAATCACCAGCCTTATAGTTAACACACCATGCTGACCTAATTAAATCTCAAAAATTATAATTCACACTGTAGTTAGGATCTTTAATTTAAAAAGATGTCACAACCAATAGTTCTCTCCTTCTTTCCAGACCATTCATGCCAATCTTGTGTATTGCTTCCTGCTGCAGTAAATAGAAGTCTTGCAAAAAAAAAAAAAAAAAAAAAAAAAAAAAAAGGAGCACTTTGTAAATTCCTTCCCCTTTTGCTCAATATCTAGCTAGAACTTTCCCAACAAGTTTAACTACTTTCCCAATAGACCACACAGGTAGAATCAATGAAAATAGACTTCCCAGCCATGTCCCTAGCCATCTGCTGTTTTCTTTCCAGCTGTTCTTATTTCACCAAAATCAGCCTCTTCTGATAGCTTTTGTTAATAGACAATAAGGACAATGATTTAACTTACTGATTATTCTCTTTTGGCTTTTAAACAGCTCCAGTATGTTCACAGCGAGAATATTTTTTTCTGGATAGGAGTAGATGAGGGAGAATAGTGGTGTCACATATTAATGCAGATGAGTTTGTTAGGTTTATGTGGTTACCAGCACCAGGAGGAAATGGCTTTAATGAGGAAATAACCTATACAATATAAGATAAAGTGTTTCATTAAGAATGAATGCTATTATTCAGATATTATTGCTGGAGAACTTAGTTGAAAGGAAGAACTTACTGTCTTGTGACTCAGTAAGCCTAAAATCAGTAAACTGGGGAGCATGGGGAGTTTCAGTCATTCATCCTAGTTTGCCTGGCTGAAGTTAGCCAGTTTGTTTTGACATCAGTGTCTTATAGTGTACTATGTCTCTGAATATTGCTAGTGTAAAATTTCACATTTTTCTTTTCCTATCCTCCTTTTCTAGCCCAGAAAAACCTTTCAACCATCACTCAAAACTAAAAAGAAAATTCACTCTACCTTAATTCCCTGTTGCACTTTATGCTTCTAGCTGAAAAGCTATTTTAACTTCAAGCTGTAGGTGGGTGAAACCAAGAAACACGGGAAGTCTCACCAAAATTAAGTTGTTTAGGGAGGGGAGGGAGGAGGAAGGAGAGTTAAAACCCCAGGGCAAGAGCTCATGCAGAAAGCTGCCAACAGGTCTTCCTGCAAACACACTGATGGCACCCTGCAGGGGTGAAAAAGATCTCAGTCCCCCACCTTGGTGATTTCCCTTCTGGCCAGATTTGTTTCACTACAAAAATGAAAGGACATGTGATACTGACTTCGTTTTTGTAGATGATGGGGAAAAGGAGTCAGTAACTTCTCTCATTTCAAGAAAACAGAAAAAGCAGAAGGACTAAAGGGGGTTTGTTTCTAGCTGTGTGAAAGCAAGCATTCAGTTTCTGTTTTATCATGTATGTCAGGAAGGTCTGATGGCTAGGAAGGGCTGTAAGAAGCTGAATTTTCAATAACAGCTAGGTAAAGTCTCACTGCTGATGCGCGTAGTAGGCGATCTATGGAGCTGGGCTGTGGGAAACTTGTATGTTCATTTTCATTTCCTTTCCTAAGGTCTATGGAACTAATTTGGGGTTGTGGGATGTAATATTGGCATTCATGTCTTTGAAGTATAATGGCTCATGTAACAGCTTCTTAGAGTGTGAGCAGAAGGCAGCTGGACACTTGCATGACAGATGTTGGTCACCAAGAGGATAGGTGTTTTCCAAGCTAGCTAGGTGATAATACGTTTTGGATATGTTCTTTCAGGGCTGTTCTACCATAACACTCTGTCTCCTAGATATGTCCCACTGAAGCCTGACTTCCTTCTGTAAACAAGCAGTACTGCTGGGAGCTTCTTGTTTTTGTTTTGTTCTGTTTTGTTTTTCAGAAATAAGAAAAAAGAAAGAGATTCTGTGAGTCTGTAACTGCATTGTTTGGTACTAACAGCTGGAGCTGAGTGTCACTGGTCAGTCTGCTGTCACCAATACAAGGTCAAAATTATATTGGAAACTTGATATGAGTGATCTAAAATGGACTTCTTTCTTAAAGAATGGAAAAGATAGGTCAAACATATTCTTTTCAGTCTATTCTGTACTGGCCTTGTAGTTGTCAACAGGACTTCATGGGTATCATGTCATGGGCAGCAATGAAGGACAAAAGTCAGCAGAAACAACCCTTCATCCTGATGTTTTCTGCCATTTTCTGTAATATTTAGTTAACTGCCAATATTAATATAATTCTCATTTTTTGTCCAGATCATAAACTAGAATGAAAAACTTCTAACATATCTGATTGTATACTATGCTAACTTTAACTTATCAGTTGTTTCAAAAAGACTGTCACATTCCAGTTTTTTAAGCAGAAAAAAAAATCACTGGCAAGAGTTAGCTTTCTGGTCCAGGAATCAGTGTTATTCAATTAAATGTGTTGGCATTTGTCTATACATTTTTTCTTGAGCAGCAGTCATGATTAGTAAGTCCATCAACTTTCACTGCCGCTGCTAAACGCAATCTACAGTTGTCAGGTGCTTTTTGGAAATATGGGAAGATTGGCTGAAATTCTAAAAAACTCCATCTGGCCTTTTTTTGCTCCACAGAAGAGGCAACACATAATCTGTTATCAGCATGTCAGCCAGTGCTGACCAAGTATGATACCTGAGACTGTGAAGTACCTACAGCCTTTCTGGTTTAGCACAAGAGGAAAAGCTTGACTCTGAACTTAAAACAACCTGGAGTATCTTGCTGTTCATCACCACCAAAGACAGGTTTTTTAAATGCTATCATTCTATACCACAAACCTTGCAGGAAGAGAAAATGCATTATCTCAGCTCCAGCAATAGTTTATAATGACAGCAAAGTTTGTTAAATGTAATCTGTCTTCTATTGCACAATTAGAGGGAGGAATTGCCAGGTTTTATAAAATAGCTTAACCCTATGTTTATACCATGTAACATTTTTTGCTGGCAGGAACAGATTCTACAGCTCCACAAACAGCATGCTTCTGCTCCCAACAGATAAGAAAATGCAATGCACAACGCATTGATTTTCTTTCTAGTGCAACACAAAAATGATGCTAAAGTTGTAATGACTTTAGCAGATATTTAGTATGGATGTGGATGAAGGGTGCAGTATTTTGTATTTACAGGGGAAATGACAAGAAGGTTTTGTATATTATTTCCTACATACACACACACACACCCCTACTTTGATTTTTTTTAATCTTTTTGTCCTTTATACTTACTTTCTGTTCTTTTCCCTTTCATCCACAAGGCCTAGTTCTATTTGAGTTATTTTTGGATATTGTCCTAGATGCCACAGGTTGCTGTGGTAATTTATAAATAATATAAATTCAGTAACCATAAAATTGGGTTCCATGTTTCAAATTGTTTTCTGTGACCTTCTTGTCTTATCGTGACCCTTGCATCATCAATTCCACCTGTTCTTTCAGGAGATTGACTATCCCTGCTTTGGGCTGGGAAGAAAAAAGTAGAAGCAACAAGTAATACATGTCTTGCTTCATGCATATTGAAATGAGCTGGATAATGTGATATCATAACTAATAGCAATAATCTTAGCAGTTTTCCAAAATAGCCTGTTCAGTAATTTGCTGTTAATGTTGTGAATTGTTCTTCCTGGCTATGTTTACTTAGTATGTCTAATGGTTTTGCCCTTATAATTGTCCCTGCCTCAGTTAAGGTAATAGCTATGACCCTTTCCTGTTAGCTTGATGCTCTTTCTCATTGTAAAACAAAGTTGCTGACTGATGCTATGCAAAGTACAATGCTCAATTCTTGCAGTCCAGTTTTGACCCAGTGGGAGTAGAATTTTTTCACCTGAGAGGTGCTTATGGACAACAGCAAATGATAAAAACCTCTTTGGTCAAGGACCTTTGATCTTTGAATGTGTTACGAGGCGGTATACTGGACAGTACGTACATACTGACAGTGCATACAGTGCTGGGATATGGCACTGCCTTTAGCTCTTCCCTTTTCCAAGAAGAAATTCTAATCTCTTCTGGACTGAGCCAGACCCCCAGTGTGTGGTCTTGGCACTACGCCAATCACTTTAATATGTATGAAACCAATTCATATGGGTGGGAAGGAAACTATAGCTCAGTTAATCAAAGTTCTTTGACTCACTGTTCATGCAAGAATTTGACATTTATTTACAACTGCCATGGCACCTTGTCAGAGGGTTATTTACTGGCTTTGCTACCATTTCACGCAGAAGGCATTGTCAAAATTAGTTTCATTTTCTTCCAAGATTTCAGTTCTTTGATTTTGATACAGCTGTGATCTTGCCTTGGCTGTTTTTTGCACTTTCCTGATAGGTCAAGTAAAGTGATCTATTAAACCAGCATTACCAATTTCAAAATGTCTTTGCCACCTAGATAACTGTATAGACAGGTCTGATAATAATAGCATTTCATCAGCTGGTTCATAAGCAAGCACTCTGAAAGCTGGCATGCAGCTCTTAGAATAGTAACAATCACTCTTGACCAATTTCTAGAGAGAACTAGAAGTCTGTCAGATATAGAAGGTCCCAAGTCCCTCTGCTAACCTCTCACCAAACTTTGAGTGTGACAGAAACATGAAGGTTAATAACGATAACTTCTTTACAGCAAAGAAAGAAACATGACTCCTTGCTTACAAGTAGAAAACATTAAGCTGTTGTAACTTTGTCCTAAAAGCTTGTTTGAAACTCTCAGATAAACTGCCCTTTCCTAATTTCTTTCCTCATCCTTGCTTTTGTATCTCCTTACAGATCCTCTTTGTAAATGCTTGTGTTGTCAATTTCAATTGTCCTGTTCAGAGAAGTAACTTAAAGACTTTCATTGTCCTGTCTTAAAAAGATAGGTCCCAGCAGACATCTAACTCTTGTATCAGGGAGCATGTAAACTTTGTCTCCTGTTCCTCAGTCTTACCAGTTCCTTCTGTAAAAGTGCAAGGTAAGTGGCTCTGAGTGATAGAGGATGTGCATATTTTGGAATGCCTTCTTTGGCATTCATTCTTGGCATGTCAACATATACCAGTCACGTGGCAAAAATACTGGAACCCCTTCTCTCTTCAGTGGGCAAATCTGTACAAAGGCTAATGACACGCAGGAGGTCCAGCCTCCGTATACAAGCAGTTGTCTTATTTCCAGGAGGATATTCAGTTCTTGGCTGACAGCTTTGTTGGTACTCCATGGAGACGTGTTGCTGGGGTATGAGCAGGCTGGCCATATGAGGAACAAAACAAATGTCCAGACTGCTTGTGGAGATAAATGCTTCTGGTTTAGTACTTAGTTGGATGGATCCAACTTATTCAGAGTGGCGGAAGGGCAGGGATCTCGTTAAAACTGCAATCGTTCTGTCTCTGCTCCTGATCCGATTCAAGATGCAGTCTAGACGGGTGCAAGTCAATCAGGCAAGGTAGTACGTGTCTGCTATTCCTGAACTTATATTTTATGTCACGGACTATTCTTTTCTCTGTCTTGCCCACTTCATAGTTTGTGGTTATAAAATTCTCCACAAATTATACACTTCTCTTAATTTCTCCAGACACTGCCTCAATAACCAGTCTCACCCGCACCTGTATTTTATAAACAACTTCATCAGGTCAAACTCTATTTCTTCAACCCCTGTCTGCTCAACAAGCCACAGTTACTGACAACTATAGTCTCAGTGTTTTTGGACTACTCTCCATGGTAAAACTTTTCAGGAATATGCCTCTGCCTAAAAGTAATGATAGTATGTTTCTTTGCTATATCCACAAATTCAAGTTGGCTGTCTTAAGGATATTTGACTAACAATACTAAATTAGGAAAAAATGCACTAATATATAATACAGAAAATTGCAGTGTTTTGGAAGTCATCCCTTCTGGGATGAAAGACATTAAAATAATCTTTATTTACATATAAGTAAAGCAAAAATTCAATTCATATTAAATTCTGGAATGAAATTCACAGTTAATTAATCATGGAAGTCAATTGGTCAAGCATTGGAAATGCTAGCAAATCACACCAAACACTATAAAGGCTGAAAAATTCTGTTCAACAATCAAATAATTTGTTTGAATTCCTTGCCTGCAAATAAAAACCTCATGTTTGGATATATTTGCGTAAAATAAGTAGTGGCTACTTATCCAATCAAAATTTGTATTCTTGCTTAATTAATCACTGTGGGGGTTTTTTTAACCATAGCTGTGTCACTTCAGTAAATCTGTGATTTATTAAAAATAGCTTGAGATTAATGAATGACAACTTTTACTCTAATGAAGTTCTTCCCAGAATCAGTATTAGCTTCAAAACTTTACATAGTTAAAAGTATAGTGAATGTAACTAGGTATGCATAGCTGCCGGAGTTCATTGCTAGACTTATTTTGGTGACAGCCACTGTAAATATTGCAGTACTGGAGTAGCAGAGCCTTTTGGGGGGCTTTTAGTGTAAAATCATTATTCTAAGCCCCAGAAACTTTTGAGGCTAATTCTTGTATAGAAATAGTTAAAAACCCAGCATCTTTTATTAAGAGTGAAAAGGGCATCTGATGGCTTATTACTAAGTATAACCTAAGAATAATGTGTCCAATAGGGTGCACCGTAATCACCTCTTTGCCAATCTGCCAAGGAAAACCGCTAAACTTAAAAGGTTCTTTCTGGTCAAAGGTCATGTTTGCTGTTGAGTTTTCTACCTACTTAAAAGTGTGTCATTTAATAAAAGAACATATGTTCTGCCAAACTTCTGCGTTTGAAGACTTTTGTTGTTTGCAGCATACATGACAGTTTCCCAGAAGAAACTCTGTTGACAGCTTTGCGTAGTTCCTTTGTGCGACTTGTAATGCATCCTTTAAGAAAAAAATCTCTTTTGAAATAAACATCTCTAAGATGTGTTTGTAGTCGTAAGGCAACATCTTCTGCCTCCTTATTAGCTGACTTTAATGCTGTATAGTTATTTATGGCACAGACTGAAAGCATAAATGTCTCTTCATTAATCTATGACTCAGGCTTAATGAGTGCTGAGATTTGGGGTTTGGGGACCATTAATGCAGTTCTACCATTTACCCAGCTCTATGACATCACTACCAGCTAAACATAACCTTGTAAACGAAGAGTATTCATGCCATCTATTAATTGCCTCCTGGGAGTGAAGTGCCTTTTAGCTTCATTCAGTGTAGCTTTTTGTATGCAGATTTCTCAACCATTAATCACTACACTCAGGATTCACAATCTTTCAACATCAGAGTTATGGCCCCAGGATAGGATTTTTTTTTTTTTTTTTTTTGGTGCCATATTTTGATAGGGAATTAGGAGAAATATATGTGCGTTGAACTCCAACCACCAAATTCCCTTTGGTCTGGACAGATAATACTGTTGTCCGTGGCTAAAGACAACATTACTACATGTTGAATAAAAAGTTTTTAAAAGGTATTTTGGAGAGGAAGAGAAGAAAAAAGACATCCAATGATTTTCTAAGTTATCTTTCCTAAACATGACTAGAATCTTGCCAACATCTTATGCTAAATACAGTAACATTAAAAATGAGTTAGAAGTGTTTGGATTCCATAGATTCATAGATAATTGTAAGCTGTTTGGAAAAAAGACACTTAATTCAAGATATTTATTTAAAGGAAAAATAGAGGCAACTCTGACCTTCAACTACTTTTTAGGTCTGCCAAATCTTTTCACTGCCCAATTATACTGACTACAAAAGTGAGAATAAAAAAATATTAACAATAACAATACTGTGCATGTTAAATTCATTTGTTAAGATTTTTGTATACTTTTTGAGATCTTGGAGGTTATGTGATACAAACCACTGAGAAGTGTCCTTGAGGAGCAAAAATTTTTTGCTTTTAAGCTTCCTCCTTCACTCCCTCAACTCTTTGCACAGTGGTTGCTTCTTACCAGCCTGCCCCAGCAATCATAGTTCACCCTGTGAGGAGCACAGTACATATCTTTACTTACTTAGTATCCTCTGAATAGCCCTGGTAATTTTGCATTTTGTAAGACATCGGGTGACTATATTTTAGGTTGTTAAGTTCTAAGGCATGGAGATTTGTAACTAATTGCCGAAAACAGTACAAATATCAAGTAGCAGGGCTGGGAAATAGTCACATGTCTTGAGATTCAGTGCAATAATTTAAACTCTAAGATGTGGCATCCCCATTGGGCCAGAATAAATAACATAAGGTAGTGAGACTGCCTTCTGTCTTAAACTAGCCTGTTTAATTTCCTAGTTAAATGAACTGAGTTCTGGTCTTTTCATTTCAGCAAGGGCAAACTTTGGCTGAGAAATGGTGGGTTTGAACCATTTTGAACTCCTATGGAGTGTCCTCTATAGAAGGACACTCACTAAAGGCAGAAAGTTTTGTGTGTTGGCCTTTAAAATGAGTTTAAAAGAACTGTAAAAGGCTACCTTGTCCCTGTGCTGTGTAAAAGGCTATTGCTAAATTCTGTAGAAGCATAGGAGGTGAGTTAGAAATGCATACCTGTTTTTCATTATTCTATTCTGTTACTTTGTACTGTTTAGTAAGAGATTATAGAAAAAACTCAGTTAGGGGGCTTTAAAAGAACATCATCCCTTTCTGATTGTACTTAAGATGATTTTAAATTGGAGCTTTGTGAGGGTACAGGTATAACACTCAGTTTGTGCAGATGTCTTGATACAACTTGTGAACTGTAGAAAGTACCTAGTATATGCTCAAGACAGAGTGAAAAACAATTAGTGTTTCACTGGAGCAAGAGAAACTCATGTGAAATTGGTTTGGCTAAAAATTCTTATCACTACTAGGTAATGATTATAGGAGAGTGTTTCCCCACAAAGTGTTTTCCTCTAAAATTAGAGAAGGTAGACCAATATGAGAGAGTTGCTCTTCTTACTAGCTTGGAGGTTTAAGTGGCTTTCCTAAGCAGAAATGTCCATGGAAAATAACAAAAAGCTGGTAAAGGAGATATCTCTTTCATGATGTATGCAACAAATATAAACAAAGTTTTGGTGAGCCAAAGGCAACTGTGGAGAAAAGTGTGACATAAACATGAGTAGATTGCAATGAGGACAGCATAGAAAACCCTGTAGAGGGCCACTAGTTGCAACTGTTTTCACTTGCTAATTTATGGCAATAGTGCTAATATGCACAGCATCTCAGAAACAAGGATGTCTCACTGTTTTAGGAGTTCAGTCCTTCTCCCAGAGCCTTGGCTTCTCATCTTTGAGAATCACTGACTCCCATCACCCAGTCCCTCAAAAATTACAATGGAGTCAGTTTCGTCTGCTGTGTACAAGCATAGCTACCCATAATGAAACACCAAATTCATTCCAAGATTTCTTCTTTTTAAAGATGGGTCTCTTTTTCGTGTAAAACGGGTCCGTTAAAACAGTAAGAAGCCCCTTGATGTGACTTTCATAACCAAAGAAATGTGTGACACTTCATAGGCAATGTTCCATAACTACCTTACTTTTTTTTCTTTTTTTTTTTTTTTTTATCATGTACACATATCTGTTCCAGATGAGGGGCCTAGATCTAGGCATATAGTAGCCATTTTAAAAATTAAAAAAAAAAAAGCCCTTGACATCATGTAATAATTCTGTGCTCCTTGGTAAGTGCATAACTCTCAGGATGGAGAAATAAGGTGTCTTTACTCGTTCCAGCTGACCTGATGTTGGAGAGATGAGTAAGAGATCTCTGCTGACTCTCTGGGTTGAGCCAGGGGCAAGAGTAGACTTGCAGTAAGAACTGAAGTTTTCTGTCGGTGTGGCTGTGTGTGTGTGTATGTGTGTGTGTGATTAGCCCGGCTTTCCAGCTGAGATCCTAGAGGATTAAAAGATCCATAATGACTTCCTGAGCCCTGCAGCAGACGCCTCTGCTGGCACTTCTGTTTGGCCTCATCCAGTGCACGTACTAGAGGCCAGCATATTGCCTGGCAGAGAGGGAACTAAACTGTTACCTCCCTCACCTGCGTTTAGCGGAGTAAATAACACCAACTAGCAAGCTATGAGATGTAGATGGAGGACTAACTGTCCTTGCTGTGAAATGAGGTCTTACTGTGTTAAACAACCGTGCTTTAGTCCATATCACAGAAGAGGCATTCTCATGCTCCTCGTGTAAGCCAGCTTTGATTACCGAGTGCCAGTAGGATGTTCAGCTGCATATGTTGCAGTACTTACTATTAATATTGTCCTTGTTTTGGCTGGGCTAGAGTTAATTTTCTTCCTAGTAGCTGTTACAGTGCTGTGTTTCGGATTTAGTATGAGAATAATGTTGATAACACACCGATGTGTTAGTTGTTGTTAAGTAGTGCTTATACTAAGTCAAGGACTTTTCAGCTTCTCGTGCTTTACTGACTGAGAAGGCTGGAGATACACAAGAAGCTGGGAGGGGGCACAGCCAGGAGAGCTGACCCGAACTGGCCAAAGGGATATTCCATACCATGTGACATCATGCTCAGTACATCAGCTGGGGGAAAGCTGGCTGGGGGGGCCGCTGCTCGGGGACTGGCTGGGCATCAGTCAGCAGGTGGTGAGCAATTGCATCGTGCATCACTTCTTTTGTATATTCTTTTTATTTATTATTATTATTTTATTTCAATTATTAAGCT
>NW_008825433.1:1057420-1058673 GCF_000699105.1 Pygoscelis adeliae
TTTTACCCTTCCGATTCTCTCCCCCATCCCACCGGAGGTGGGGGTAGAGTGAGCGAGCAGCTGTGTGGTGCTCAGTTGTCAGCTGGGGTTAAACACGACAGTCCTTTTTGGCACCCAATGTGGGGCACAAAGGGTTTCAGATAATAGCAGATTAACCAGAGCATATTAAGGAATTTATATCTGTTAACATTTGCGGGTCACAATATTGATTCATCTGTACTCGATATTAATTTATATCTGATCTGCACCATGCTCCTTTTTTTGCTGTACATGTATGTTAAAGATTGGTGTTGGTTTTTGCATTTGCTGTGCTCTGCAGTGATTAGTGATGTTTTGCCTGGGACATGTGTCATTAAAACACTGGTCTCGAGCTTAATCTGATATTTGAGCATTGTACTGAAACCATTACTTTACTTTGGGTACTACCTTGTGGAGACAATTAGCAATTATACTTCTTCTGAGAGGTTTTTTGTGGAGGAAATACAGAATGGCACCTTTGCTACCTTCTTCTATGATGTTTCCTCCTTCATTACAATAACTATTCAGTATCTTGAAGATCCTTGGGTAATCAAGATACTTCTATTGGTATTTCTTACCAGAGGAAGAGGAAGAACTCATAAACAAGATGGAAACCATCCAATCCCTATCCCTGAGTGAGCTGCAAGATATGCAAAAAGATTTCAGCCGTCGTCCAGGCGAGCACATTGTCACCTGGCTGCTCCAATGTTGGAATAATGGGGCCAGTAGCCTGGAATTAGAGGGTAGGGAAGCCAAACAGCTGGGATGCCTTTCTAGGGAAGGGGGCATTGACAAAGTGATTGGAAAAGGGGCACAAACCCTCAGCCCTAGAGGCACGGGTACGTGAGTTGCAAGGAAAAACAATCACAAAGTGGGACTCTTCCAGGAAAATTGCTGCTCCAGTTTCCAGTGGGCAGTTCCCCAGACAGCATAGAAGGGCTGATTTTACTTCTGATCTTAATAAAGGGACTTTGATTTGCATTTACAAGAAGTGAGTAACGGATACTTATAACCAAGACTAGAAGGTCCCTGCCTCCAGCCAGGTGGAGGAAAGGGACAACCGGCTTTACTGGACTGTGTGGATTTGATGGCCTGGCACATCAGACCCACAGGAGTATGAAGCTCTAGTAGACGCTGGTGCACAGTGTACCCTAATGCCATTGAGTACAAAGGGGCAGAACCCATCTGTATTTCTGGAGTGACGGGGGGATCCCAACAGCTAACTGTATTGGAAG
>NW_008825433.1:1060747-1064718 GCF_000699105.1 Pygoscelis adeliae
GAGAAGCTGGGAGGGGGCACAGCCAGGACAGCTGACCTGAACTGGCCAAAGGGATATTCCATACCATGTGACGTCATGCTCAGTACATAAACTGGGGGAAATCTGGCCGGGGGGGCCTCTGTTCAGGAACTGGCTGGGCATCAGTCAGCAGGTGGTGAGCAATTGCATCATGCATAATTTGTTTTGTATATTATATTATTATTACTATCATTATTATTTTATTTTATTTCAATTATTAAATTGTTTTTATCTCAACCGACGAGTTTTCTCACTTTTACTCTTCTGATTCTCTCCCACTTCCCACCGGGGTGGGGGGAGTGAGCGAGCGGCTGTGTGGTGCTCAGTTGCCAGCTGGGGTTAAACCGTGACAAATATTTACTATCTAATAGTAGTACCACTACACAGAAGCAAATAGAAACATTTGACAGGTGATTCAGGACAGGTTGGAATAGGAGTAACTAAAGTCAGGAATTAAGAGCAGCATTACTCAGAGAAATAAAGCTGTTTCCTCTTTTCTTTGTAAGGTGTCTAGCTGCCATGACTCATTTTCTTAAAGCTTACAAGTTTGAGTGACATATGCAACACCCATACCAATTAAAATAATTTCAGAGCCTTTTTATGAAACTGCTTTTCTAACAGAAGTGCACCTGTCCTGCCCTGTTCCTTTCCTCTTCCTGCCTTCAAAATCTAATGGTTTTCTAAGCAAGCTTGGCTGTAGTCCAAATTCTGCAGTTAGTTTTCTTGCATGATGACTACCCCTCTCAGTTAGACATCTATATAAGCTCCAGTATATGCTGTTTTCCAGCTCCAGGTGGAGGATCTTAGTGAGCATCATGTAGCTAAATAGCTATTTGTTATTCATTTAGTGACTAACTTCATTTACATCACAGGAATGCACCTGGGAGGTATTTGAAAGCAAAAATGATGCAAGTGGGGACCAGCTCTCGGTGACCACAGGAATGCAACATTTCTGAGAAGGAAGTGATAAATCAGTTCCAATTCAAATCCACAAAACAGGTGAAAAGAAATTAGGAGTCATCCAAGTTGAAAGAGAAAGTGACTTAGGTAACTTTGGAAATTGTGCAACTGCATGATGCCTAAGAGCACAGTTAATGAGCAAAAGTGATGGAACAGTCTGAACTCACAAGCAAAAGCTAGACAAGACTCAAGAAAGGTGGAGAACAAGTTGTTTGAAATTTTCCAGCTTTGGAAAATGCAAGATTTAAAAAAGGCTGAGAGTACTTCCTGCTGTGAAACCCCCCATGACAACAGCACCCTTGGGACGCATGCACTCGACCCCTTAACCATAGTAGCGGTAGTTTGGTACAGGCTCCAAAGCAGGTAAAGGCCTGAGCCGTAGCCGGGCCAAGAACTCCTCTAGTTCCAATCTGTTCTCTGAAAACCCACAAAGGAGCATCATGACACAGTGAGCATCGATGCATATGAGCTTGGAACACCAATCACGCGATTAACACATGAATAGTGGGTGGCTTTTCCAAGACTCATTTATCAAGGAACAAAGAATGTTGTGGGTACAAGGAGTCTCATGCATACTTTTTCCATCACATGTAATTTGACTATGAGCCAACCACTTTATCCCATATATATGACAGCCTAGGTGAGCCTTCTTTGAGCTCCCCCCGCTAGGCAGCGTGGCTGCATTGAGGTGATCTCCCCTTGAGCTGGGACACCTCTCAAGGTTGCTCCTCGAGGCAGAGAGACCTTTTACCAGTGACAGATCTTTGGTAAACGACCGATGCTACCCATAACCTTGTGGTATGGTAACTTTGATTTTATCTTGGTAACTTGATTGCATGTTGAATTGATGCTAATGAAACGTTGCATATACGATCCCTCAGACATAAACCGTTGGTCAAGCCTGAGACTAGGTTTGGACCTAGCTGCACCTAGACTCCTCTCTGAGAAGGAGTTTAGAAAGCAAGGGAGTCCACTCTGAACCTCGTGACTCAACGGGAGGGTCCTCCTTACCCTTTTGCGCCTCTGGTCTCCCTGTGAAACATTCTAACTAACGCGAGTGTAACTCAGTTATCCTTTGTATGTTTCTTCCACGCAGTAATTAATAGAGTGAACCTTGCCATCGAACTTTGTTAAGTCACGCTTTTACAACATCATATTAAATCCACTTTTGCTAATACCTTTGACAGTGATTCTTTAAGCGATCTAAATCACTCATTCTGCAACAACCCTAAGGTGGGGAGTCAGCTCTCTCACTAAGGATCTGTAGTTTAGTGACTGTGATGTCAAATTCCTGAACACAGTTTGTGTTGTGAAAACAGACTGTAAACATTAGGGGCATTGAAATAAAAGCAAAAGAGAAACAGCAAGGTATTCACTGACTGATCTGCCCCTACCCCATTCTGCAGAATTCAAACTCTTTGTTATGCATTGCATTTGATGAGATGGAGATATTGCAGTGGGAACACAATGTCACACATGAACTCTTAGTCAACTTCTCCACTCCTGAAATAGGTGTTGGTGGTTATTTTGGCTGACAACCATTTTATCAACTGTAATCACACAGTCACCATGCAGAGAATCCATCACTTACAACCACTCTCATTTTAGTATCCCAAGTACTTTTGAACCCAAATATTAATTTCTTTTTCACTCCAGGAAATTAAAAACAAATGTGACTTGTCCTAACCTAGAAAAGCACTCTGCAAAAATTATGAAGCTGACTTCCCACACACATACATCCCGATGTCCTTTAAGTGTCAATGTTGATTAACCACGATGCTGATGGTAAAGCACAAAGGCACAGTTCTGCATTGGGCTCCTAGCAGAAGTCCACAGTGAGGAGCCAAATGTAATATCGCTGACAATCACGTAATAAAGGTCAAACCAGTCTCAAGGAGGCAAATACGATACAAATATGAAATAGGTGTAGTCAATGGCTCTGCTGTCAGGATGAGCACATGCTGTTGTGTGAATGAGCTTGCATTTCTGTTCTGTGAGGAGGTAAGCGTGCAGTATAGCTGCAGTCCACATCTCTGGTACAGGTCGTAATCTTTCTGCATGCTCCCTTCCTAAAGACATGGTCACAGAGGCAGTCTGTGCTTTGAAGCATACTGTTTTGCTATGGCAATTCCTTGACTGATGTATTTTTCACATGCGCACCCTGGCAGTCTCAGATGTGTGGGTTGTGGGGAATTTTTCTGAATGTTCTCAGTGAGTTTCCAGTATCAGAGATCTACTGCAAGGACAGTAGAAATATCACAAAAAGGATTGTATGTTACAGCTTTTGGGAAAACTAACCATTCAATGTTTTTGTTTGCAGCAACACAGTCACTGGCAGCCTACCAAGCTGTGCAGATCTCTGTTTATTGTATTTTGAATGGAGTTGGCTTTTGGTGTGTATAAATGGGAAGTTATAGTGATATTAATTAAGTCCCACATGTAGACACCGATTTATAAAGACTGAAACTGTGAACATAAACAGTGAAGGATAAAGTCTGGTAGCAGCAGTACAAGCTTTAAAATGGAGGATTGTTTCCTTTCTGGAATATGCACCATAATCAGCCCCATAGATCTTTGGTTTTACTAGTGTGCTGGCTTTTTATGCTGCAGACTAGATGCTCCTAACAGGATGCGTAAGTATGCATATAAAGATATACAGTGTTCTATAATAGCACCCCTACAATGTATTTACTAGATTTGTAAGCTGCTTTTCCATAAAGCCATGCAGCTTTCCATGTGCTTTGTGCCAATACATTTAAAGGAAATTCATATTCTTTTTTGGCTCTGTGTGTTCCTAATGAATGAGTAAATATTAATTATCTCCAGTGCCTGTTGATGGCATGAGGTGATCTGACAATTATGGATACTTGCTGAGTTACATGCTCAACCACTATTACTCTGAAGAACAATGCTGTTGTCAATGGAATAAAGGTAAGTAAAGTGGGCACAAGGTGTCTGTGCATTTTATTAGTGTTTTAAAAAAAAATCAATAC
>NW_008825433.1:1064763-1082219 GCF_000699105.1 Pygoscelis adeliae
TGCACACTTTGTTAACCAATGGCAGTTTTTCTGGCTGAAGGGATTTCAGAGAATCTCTTCAGATCGCCTTGCACTCTGAGCTGTAGATATGTACCTTCCAAGCCTGTTCCTCAGAAGGACTGGCCCACATTCACATGGATACTGACGGGTCCATCGCTGCTGATATTGTGGTTTGGCATGACACCTTAATCATCCTTGCAGGATCCTGAGCATGTTGATGCCAGAGTACAGGGAGAAGGGGGAGGTCTCCTGAGTCTTCATCTCCAGCATCCCCACTTGAGAGAAATGATTAATACTCGTCCAACAGCTCCCAATGCTTCCAGCTGTATCAGCTTTATGTTCCCAGGCACAGGTAGACTTAAAAATCAACAGTGCAGGTCCAAACACCCTTCTGCACCTGTGTGTCCTTCACACTCAGAAATCTAGATAGTGGATGAGAATTGTTCTCACCAGTTGCTGCATGTTCCTCTACACCAGGTCAGAACTGACAGAAATTTCCCATCAAAAAAGTTTTAAAAGATGGAAATGAATTTTCAATCCAGTCAAAAATTTGATTAAAATTTTCCTTTAAATTTGATGATCTGAAAAAAGAGTGAAAAATATTTAAGATTTTGAGGTTTTACAAAAAATGTTTTACTTTTGATTGTTTTAATTTTCTTACTGTATTTTTCTTAATCAGAGAAAGCGCTTCCTATATCTCACTTTTTTTCCCATAAGGAGAAGAATATGGAGGAAAGAAAGGATTATGGACATTTTTCTTTGAAACTTAGAAGATATCAATGTTGAATACCGTTTCTAAAAATATATAGAATGCTTTTCATACACCTCTTTTCAGCCAGCTTGATTTAGGTTCTCATATTCCACATGACTATTGATAGATACTAACAAACCAAAACTCTGCTGTATAGTGACTGCCAGATGATTCCATGGGTCATTGAGGGCTGCCTTAATGTCTTTTCCATTCTGGCTTAAGCCTCATAATTTTTAAGCCTGTTGACCAGTAGAAGCAGGGTTTATCTTAGCCCACAATAAGGAAACTGTATTTTCTCTCTAGTTCCTTGATTGCAATCGTGATGGACATATGGATATTTTTCGCTCCTGTGGGAAGAGGGGATCAGATTTCTCCACTGGTTTCTGCTTCCACAGGTGATTTGGGAAAGCAGACAACTGTCTTCTGCAGTCTGGGTAATGCCGCTTCTTTCTCCTGCATCACACTCTTAGCAGAGTGTATTTATTTTCTCTTTCTTCCAGCATCTGTTTTTCAGTCTATCCCTGCAGAAATGTGAAAGGTCTACAATAGTTCTAAGGGAAAAGGAAAATCACTGATTCCTGACAAATTTTAGAGCAGATTCAGTATCACTAGACCAAGAAAAGAGAGACCCAAACAGGTGTGTACTTCATGTACCAACATATGCCCCAGACAGTTAACAGTAATTCCTCACTCGGTCTTGTCTTTCTTTTCTTTCTTTTCTTTCTTTTTTTCTTTTTTCTTTTTTTTTCTTTTTTCTTTCTCTTTCTTTCTTTCTTTAATGAAGAAAGAAAGAAAGAAGGAAAGAAGGAAAGAAAGAAAGAAACTTTCTTTCTTTCTTCATTAAAGAAAGAAAGAAAGTTTCTTTCTTTCTTTAATGAAGAAAGAAAGAAAGAGAAAGAAAGAAAGAAAGAGAAAGAAAGAAAGAGAAAGAAAGAAAGAGAAAGAGAAAGAAAAAAGAAAAAAAAAGAAAAAAGAAAAAAAAAGAAAAAAGAAAAAAGAAAAAAGAAAAAAGAAAGAGAAAGAAAAAAGAAAAAAAAAGAAAAAAGAAAGAGAAAGAGAAAGAAAAAAGAAAAAAGAAAGAGAAAGAGAAAGAAAAAAGAAAAAAGAAAGAGAAAGAAAAAAGAAAAAAGAAAGAGAAAGAAAGAAAGAAACTTTCTTTCTTTCTTTTCTTTTCTTCCTTCCTTCCTTCCTTCCTTTTCCTTCCTTTTCCTTCCTTTTCCTTCCTTTCCTTTCCTTTCCCTTCCTTTCCTTTCCCTTCCTTTCCTTTCCTTTTCTTTCCTTTCCTTTTCTTTCCTTTCCTTTTTTTTCTTTTCTTTTCTCTTTTCTTTTCTTTTCTTCCTTCCTTCCTTCCTTCCTTTTCCTTCCTTTTCCTTCCTTTTCCTTCCTTTTCCTTCCTTTCCTTTCCCTTCCTTTCCTTTCCCTTCCTTTCCTTTCCTTTCCTCTTTCATCCTAGTCTGTCAAGCCAATTCCCTTGGCTGTTGTTCCACCTGATAGATAGGAATAATAAAAAAACTGATTGATTGTGTATGTCAGAGATTATATGTTTGACTATTTATGGCATTTGGCTATTTATGAATCCCTGATGGGTAACCTTTCACAAATTAGTGAAAATAGTTCTTGTGACCCTTCCACCAAAAATGTTGTGATGAATAGAGGAATCTATTTTAACAGTACAAGAATCCCAAAAGAGAAAAAAAATAGCAAAACACTAAGAACGGGAACTAAACTCAAGTACAAACACACGCACACACACAAAGATACAATAATAAAAATAACAAAGTTAAAATGCACAAACCAGCCAAAATACAATAAAATAAAAATATTAAGGTAACAGTGGATTTTGTTCTTCCTGGTTTGGAATACAGCTTAAGACTATCTGGGGAATACAGTATAGCCCTCTAGCTAAATAGTCTTGTTATGCAAATCTGCACTTGTACAGATTCCCAGAAACTAGGTGTTAAAAACCCACATAAAACATAGATAGGGTCACATCATTTTCCTTTGGCTGCAGTAGAAAGACTAAAAAAATAGCTTCCATGACCAATGTTAGTTCCACTGTTTCAGATATTAAATTTTGATATTCTGAATCTTTTTCAACCCACAGAAAGCATGTTAGGCCTGTATACAAATTATATTATATTATACAAATACTGAACACTGATTGCCCTAGCACCAGCATCCTTAAAAAGAAAAACATATAAAAATGGTTAGGGCTTTTCAAGGTTTTAATTATAATTTCAAAGTGCAATTTGCCATGAATCATTCACTGTATTCTATTGGCTTCATCAGCCAGAAGTAAACATAATTTGCTTTGTCTAGTGATATAATATAAAGAGCTGGACAATACCCACAATATGAGAGTCTTCTCATGTTCTTCTGGGTAACAGCTACTTTTCACAGTCATATGTTTTCACCATCATCCAAAAAGTCTGTTTTAAGGAAAACTTTAGCAAAAAGTTCAAGCAAAAACCTGTTTTTCCAGGGATACTCTTCAATTTTTAATTCAGTTCCCACCACCTTAGGTTTTCTCATGACTTTGCTTTGAGAGTCTTGTTCACATGTGAAATACAATATTCTCTAAAGGCACATCTTAGGGTGGTTAATTATACAGCAGGAGTCTATCTCTGGCTCATTCAGAACACCACAACACCTGCATGTTAAAAATGGCATTTTCAAAGATTACATTCAGTCAAAAATATTTGAGTTTTTTTGTTTGTTTCCTTTACTTTTTACCAAAATCCAGAATTTCTTGCATTGCTTTTCCATGCATCTTTCCCAAGAAATCAGATAACTCATGAGGAAGTCAGAATAGGCTAACTGATGTACCTGTCAAAGACCCAGTAGAGGAAATAATTCCGGTGGGTCTTCATATGCCCAAATCACTATCCTTAGAGCTTAAGTATTGTAATCTATTATCACAGGTACAACTTAATAAAAGATGTTACTCTTCAGTCATTCCTGATAGCAAAATAAATCTACCTTTTGCATATGTTAAAAGTAAAATCTTTGATAAATATATATTCAGGTTTCTGGTATGGTTTGAAAGTGGTTCAACTGATGTGAAGTCTGGTTTTACAGGTTGTTTATGCGTGTATCACACAGATAATTTTCAGATTTATTCAGATCATTTTCAGCAACCATATTCAGTCCCACAGAGCTTATCATCTGTGCTTCACAGTTCCTTACAGTGTAGGAGTCACATGCAGCACTAACATAAAAGCCACAGCATTTTTTGGCTTGAGTTTTGTAAACTCAGGAGTACACAAAAAGGTTGTATAATGTTTCTAGACTTTTTCTGTATCATGGCAGGAACTGCTCAGTCAGACCAAATTATATTGCAAGGGATGAGGAATCTCTGATGTGACCAAAACAGTAACTCATGCATAAAGATTCTGGATCAAAAATTGCTTGATCAAGTGGTACGTTGAATAAGAGTAAAGACACTGGTTCTTTTTTATTGTGACTTTAATTCCAGTGTTGTTGGGGGTTTTTTTTTACCTTTTTCCAAATGTTTCATACAGTCTTATTTAAAACCTTGATAGTGTTAATACATCAATCAATTTCTTTTCCATGCAGTGCCTGTAAATTGTGTTTGTGAGATATTGAATCAAACTATCTCACAATAGCAATACAATGTGCTCCTAAAGGCTTGTGATCTCTTTCACAAGAATGTTGGTTCTGAAACCCACCTCATGCCTCAAATAATTTTGTTATAAGAATTTATTGCACTCACCAGACAGTAAGTGGTTGTGAAATTAACCTCTTTACAATAGACTCAGTCATGGTATATTTGCAGTTATCAAAATCTTTCAGAATCAAAGCTGATCAACTTGATACCACATCAAATTTTACAGGTACCACTAAGCTCACCAAAGACTCTTCACTGACTTTAAAAGAGCACATCTTTCAGATTTACTCAGTCAGATCTCCACACAGCTTCAATTTTCTTCACAAGTGTTTTGATCACTATCCTGGCAGTTATTAAAACTTTGTGGTTTTTTTTTTTAACATTAGCCACGATATTACTAAACAAATAAAATGTATACCTGTCACCCATTTTGAAAAAAAAATAAAAAAAGCATCATCCCATTGCTGCTCTGTGAGAAGAACATTTATTTTGAGGGGTGTTGCTCTGGGACAGTTTGGGCAGAGTGGGGCATGGGGAGCTGTGCAAGTCTGCTTTCAGCTATCTTAGGAGTGATTCCCTCCAGCAATCCCTTCCTTCTGCTTCCCATTGCTCCTCTGTAACAGCCTCCTGCTCTGCATGAGCTACTTACTGATCCCAGCATGTCTCCCCTGAAAAGTCTAGTGGCTGAGCTGAGCGGCATGGACCGCTCTGTGTCCCTCCTTGCCAGCCATTGCCAGGGGCTGGTGCTCACCGCAGAGCTGCTGTGACGCCTCCACTGTCAGCAGGGTCTTTCTACCATGTAGGAATGTGCACCCCTGACTTCAGCTCTGTCTGGTGGGGCTTTTGGTACCTGTGTGAGCGCCGGTGAGAAGTGGGAATTCAGCATGCAGGGAGGTGACAGGTGTGATCAGAGCTCTTCACAAGAGGGACCTGGGAGAAGAGCGACGTAGGGTGGGAGCACGTGTCAAAGCAAGGGTGAAGGAAAGGTCCTATTGGTCAGTTGGCTCATGTCCACCCCACCAGCACAAAATATTCATCTGTGTGGTGGATATCCAGCTGAGCTTTTGTGGTGACAGCGCTTCAGATGATGATCTACATTTCTAAATTGCTGCCCATATTAATGGAGGATTAGATGAATCATGAGTAAATGGGAATACTTAGCTCAGGAGAAATATTTAGCCTAACTTTGTACTCTAACTTATCATAAGAAAGAACTTAGAACCAGGCCCTTCATTTATTTAAAAATTATTTCTTCTCCTTTTGACTCATACTAATATAGTTAATTTATTTTCAACACGAGCTGAACTGAAATAGTCATAAAATTTGACTGAAAATGAACAAAAAAATCAGTTGCATTCTGACAGACCAGGAGAAGACAAGAATAGTTGCTCTGTAAAGGATTCAAAATCTCAGGAAGAAATTTTAAGCTTCCACATACTGTAGACAAGACAGGACTCTACATTTTTTCAGACCTCTTAAGAAGGAAACAAGCTGTTGAATTGAAGCATGACAGTTCCTCCAGGCTAGATTACACTATTAGTTATTTTTTGTTGTTAGTTAAACAAATGAGTTATCTAAAAATGTGGTTCTGTCATCGCCACATGGTTCCTGACCAACAGAAGAGAAAAGATATCCCAAAGAATCTTGTTAGTGGAAACCACACAGCAGTTAAGCGATGGTTTACAAGTCTTTACAACAGAAAACACAACTCACTCTCTTGAAAAGTAGTAATTTCATGCATGGTCCGCTGTGTTTATGGATATGAAAAAAATTGTGACATGCCTAATAAAAATGTTAATGTAGGCATTACACATTCATTAGGAAACTACTGTAGCTCTTCTTGGTAGTGGAATATATTGGTTTGATTTGTTCATTCAAGATGCTGATATTCCTCAGATGAAAAATATTTTTTTTTATTTCTAACTTAAAGTATAAACCATCAATCTTATAATTTATTTATTTTATTTATATTACAGAACACCTAAACAAAGTTCCTATGCACATTGCATAGAATCATAGAATCATAGAATCATAGAATTATTTAGATTGGAAAGGACCAAGATCATCATTAAGATCATCAAGTCCAACCATAAACCCAACATTGCCAAGTCCACCACTAAACCATGTCCCTAAGTGTCATGTCTACACATCTTTAAATACCTCCAGGGATGGAGGGTGTGATTAATTACACTTCCAATTAAAATCTAGTGCTCTTCTTAACTCCTTGCCCTCCCTGTCCACAAACACTAAATTCATATGTGAGGTCTTGGTGGTTGCATTCAGATATCTATGTACTAAAAGATATTAAATTTCCTCCTTTGTATACACCAGCTATGGGCTGTCAGAACAATATAGATATCTATAATCCCAAAGTATCTCTCCCATTTTATATAAGACAGTGTATTTTTCTGGCCTCTTAATTTAACTTGCTAAAACCACGTCTGTTTCAGCTGGGCACTACTCAAGTAAAGTCCCTGAGGTAATTGCTCTACTGGAAAATTGATTAAATTCACCAAATGAATGGTATATAACAGTAATGACAAGTAAATTATCACTGAAAGAATGTTTAGAGTTGATTTAGAAACCTCCCTTAATAAGTCAATATCTAGTTTGTCCCAAATATCTCTGGGAAGGAAATAGATTTGTAATGCAGCAGCTAAGACAGAAGCCAGGAGGGAATTGATAAAGGAGCTTGTGTATGTTGGCTTTCCTGTTTGAGGAGAGTTATTGAAAACATGACAGAGGTACTAATTATACTGAAACATCCATTGCAAAACAACTTTTTAAATTTTATTTGCTGATATGGCATGAGAACTTGTTGCAACACACTGACATCTGTGGGTATTTAAACTTATTTGATTTGCTGAGCTAGCATGGGAACTAGTTTCCATGCTTTCTGACATCTGTGGATATTTAAATGTGCTTATCACGTTTATAAATCTTTGCTTGTGTACTTCACAAACAAAATAAACATTTGGTTTGGTTGACAAAGCAAATGTAAGAAGACAGTGAGAGAGTTTCAGTGTCAGACTTAGTATGCCGTAATTCAATTTGTCATCAAAACATCAATTTCCATATTAGTTACAATTAATTTCAAATCTTACCTAATACTGAAATTAGAAAACAGGAGTAGGATGTGCAGAAGATCTCTAACCAGGAGACATCTCCTCTAACTTAGACATTTGGATGGGTTTTAGGGGATCAGTCCTTATTGCTCACGTCATTCCTCATTTCCTAACCTCTCCTGCAACCTGCTGAGTGGAACCTCCTTTCAGAAAAGTGGAACCACCTTTCAGAGTGGAAGGGATGGTAAGGGGGAAAGGCAGTACTGCTTCTGAGGTAGCCATCATGTTCAACACCACTATGTCACTGCCATTTGATACAGTTAAGCAGGTCTGAAACAAAGTCATAAGGCCTGGTACATTACACTGAGCTCGAGATTATTTGGCCTCATGGGCAAAAAGTATATGGAGTGGTACTGGTTCAACATTGCAATGCTCTGAACGTGTTTGTAGTGTTCAAAGTGTGACACCTGTAATACCTTCCCTAGAAGTCACTGTGATTTGATCAAAGTTCAACCTCAGCTCACATTTCAGCCTCAGAGGGCTCTGTGTTTGGCTCCTTGCCACAGCATCCTCTTCTCCTCTGGGAAGCCCTTGGTGCTAGATGCCAAACATTGTCTCCCCTTTATGGTCCCCCCAGGTTTATATCTATCTACTTTCTCCATCACCTTCTCCAAACACCCTCATACTCCTGTTGAGGAATACTTCAGTTGTGATAAAATTGGCTTTTGAGACCTGGAGCTCTCCTGGCAGTAACATCATCGGTCTGAGGATGCTCTGCAGTACATCCAGAGAGGTACATATTCATCTTCATGAAGTGTGACTTCAAGTTCTGTTTTTTCATATATGTCCCAAAACTACCTCTTCCAGGCCTCAAAAAGGACAATAAGTGGCTTCAGTTTACTCAGCTAATAGTGAATAAAAGTGTAGTTGAGATATTTTGTATTTTTTTATTAGGTTGGTGAACTTCTAGTGTTAGCATTACTAGACTCCTATTTATTTAGTGGAGCACCCTTCTACCATGTGTACCCAGTGTGCCTAGTGGAGAACTCATGATGCAAGCCAGGATGCAGAACTGATTGGTAATTTGGCCGTTGTGTGAATGAATGATGGACAGATGTTAGTGGGTGAGGAGGTAGGATCAACATATATCCTGCTTATTTAGAAAGCATTTCCCTCTTAAATCTCCTCCACTTTCAAGTCTGGAAAAACAGAAGTGGTCAAACAAGTCATACTGTGGACCCTGCCTAGTGATTTCAGAGGCAGTAATCTGTGTTTCTGTTTTCCACATAGGCTGAGAAGAACTGATCCTTGGTGTAATTTTTTTCCTGAGTTTTGCTATACATGCAGGTCAGGAGAAGTGGAAAAAGCAACTGCAATTCCAAGACTATTTTGTAAAAGGGAGTTTGTGAATGCGTGAAAAGTGATACAGAAGTACGGAAAGGGCAGAAAAAGTTTGGAAATTGTAGTGGGCATGCCATGAGAGCATGTTGCAGCCCTGATTTCAGCTAGCATCTAAGAAAATTATTAAAGATTAAGGTCTACCCCTTTGGGTATCAGGGAGTTGAAGCTTCGTGAAGGTGACTTTCATTGTAACTAAAAGGTGTGATTCAATGGGTGTCACAGAACACATTTGGTCATCAGGAGATGATCTGTATCACTGGTCTATGTTGCTTTTATATTAACTACCTTCCAATTTTTGTGCTTGTCTCCTTGCTCCTGCACCAAGAGGGAAGTTTATAGATGATACCACTAGACTGACTCCTTACTTCCATCTTTTTTTATTCATATGATCCTACTATTTGTCCTTAGTTCTGATCATTCCAGTGTTATCTCCAGTGAAAGTTTCTTCAGTTATGCTACAGTATATTAGGATAGTGTTTTCCTACCGTGTAACCAAGTATATGATAAATAGGCCTTTAATGGCCCTGAATTATGGCCTTTTCTGGCACATAAGCTATTGGAAGGCACAGTTTCTTGCATTCACTCATGTGTTTCCTGTACTCACTCTGTGGTAAAATCTATTGCTGAAGTGATATTTTGATGCTGACAGGAAAATAATAGTTAAATCCACTTATTCTAGTTCTCCCCCTATTTTGCTTTCAACATAGAAATTCCTGCATTTCAATCACCTGTTCTCACCTGGAAACCAAGGCTGTAATAATTAATAATAATTCTAGCACAGAGACCTTTCCTCTTGGACTTTGCCTCTTCAAGCTTTGGGTGTGCACACACTTTGTGGAAGGTACCACAGATTTTGTGGACACTATCCAAGGTTAAGTACCAGAGAAAGCAACTGTGAGGGGATGCTCAACTTTGTTTATAAGCAAGCCATTCTTTGAGGAGACCAGTGATGATAACTGATAGAGCTATCCTTTACTTCTAGAGTTAGGAAACAAAACAGTAATTTTTTTTTCCTTGGCAAAGAAGTGAAGAAGGAATTCTGGTAGAGATATTTACATAGCTATATAGATATATCTAAAAAGACTTCCTGAATTTGCAGTAATCTAGGTGACTAATACCACATTTAATCACAGCGCAAGAAGGTAAAGGTTTTAGGTGCCATACTATGCATGCATCCACATCAGAGAGAGATAAAAATAGAGAAATTACCAGTGCCTCAAAAATTCTATTAGAAATTATATATTGAGGAAAAAAGCTGAAAGCAGTAAAAGTCCTTTTTATGAAAATTACATTTGCCTAAACTGTCAGAAGAAATCAGGTACAATTTAAATAAAACATTACCTCATGAGGAAACACAGACAGTAATTGATGATCTCATTTCAGTAAAACATCAGGTCCAGATGGGATTAGTATTGAATTCCACCCAAAATATACCGATATAATTTTACCTTGCTCAAAATATATTCACACTGTTCTGTAAAATGAGTATTTTCTTCCCTGTTCTGAGGCATAGCTACAACATTAATTGTGTTGTATGTGCTCTCAGAATATTGCAATGGGAATATTTTAATGCTTTCTAAATGAAAATAAATCATACTAAAAGAAAAATAGTGCATTAAAGATTTTTCCTTGTGTTGTACATAATGTTGTTGAAGAGATACTTGCAAAAGATTGTCTGATGGTGTGCCTCCAGCCATGGACTATTACTGCCTTCGGCCTGCAAGATGAGGCCGCTTAGACTAAGCTGAGAAGCTCTTACTGTGTCACAGCAAACTTGGTGAAATGGCACCTTGGGTTCTCTGGAAAGTGGCAAGCACAAACTGTAACATTATCTGTGTTTTGTGTCAAAATGTAGCTGTAGCAGAGATTTTTCTGAATGGCCATAATAATAACAAGCAAGCATCACTGATCGAGGATCATTTTGACTAGCAGTGACAATCACAACTTATGGAGAGTCAGTGGCAACATACATAGAACCCTAAATATGAAACACAGTCAATCAAAAAAACCCAGTCTAGTTTGACTCCTTAGCATTAGTCTGGGGATTGTCTGATATCTCTTCTATTTGCCTCCCTGTCTGTCTCCCAGGTACTCTAGGGGAGCTCCGTTGCCCTCAGTGCTAAGTGAGTTACTCTCGTCACTAGCCCCCACGTCACAAGTCAGACACACGTATGGGCGCTCCTGGACTGCTACAGACAGATGTTATTAGAAGCTGTATTGGATTAGGGAACTGTGTTTTGTCTATTTTTTTTTTTTTTTTAACAGTATCATCTTTTTTTTGCAGAGATCAGGAGTTAATTCAGATCTCACAGAGTGCTCCCCAGGATGTCTCTATTACGGCTGGAGGCTGACGCTGAGAGACAGCCACCGGGATTCTGGTGCACAAAGGCAGCGGCAGCTCGCACCACGGAGGTGAGGTGAGCTGCCCTGTTGACCTCCAGTACTCATACCTACTGCCACTCTGCCCAGGCTCAACGGGGCGTGCTGGCAGACATGGCAGGCACAGCCCAGGAAGCAGGCAGCAGAGCACTGGGGGGAATTTGGCACCCCCTGTTTTGCACAGGAGAAGGGAGCATCAATAATTGTGACACAGTATGGGTTAAGATGACACGTGCTGTGACCAGTGAAAGAGAGGGAAGTGAGAAGGAGTTTTAGAGACTCAAGAAAAGGATAAAGCAGGAAAGCATTGCGGTACCTACCTGCAGTGGAGAGTGTTTGGGTATCAGCAAATGGGATATGTAATAATGGAAAGAAGGCTCAAGTGTGTCTGAGTGTGCTCTCAAGTGTGTCTGTTATGTTTTGCCTGTTTGTAGAATAACTTGATCACCTATTTAAGTGTTGTGAGAAAAGTTTGTAGTCTTAATAATTCCTTGACTTTGGCCTTATCTTTCACATGTGTGGCCTTCAGCTAAAGCCAGTTCAGTATCTGATGCCCCCTTCTATTAATCCTTTAACACTAAGAAGAAAAAGTTTTCATAATCACTCACTGAAAGCAGAGTTAGAAGGGGAATATGTCTTGCTTAAGTTCAAAGTGCCACTACAACTTTTCTATTATCTTTAAGAGTGAAGGACCCCAGGCAGAGAAGCTGCTCTTTTAAAAGTGAGCAAGTAAGAATAGGAGTAGGACATCACAGAAACTTTTGACCAGGTGGTATCCTGAAGTAGAACAGAGCAGGAAGTTTACCTTAAGGGATTGAAAACAAAGTTTTTACATTGGGACCCTATTTGTACTAGCTTTCTTCTATAATCCGTAGGGAGGGATAAATATTGCCAGAGGTCATTCAGTTTTGAGGCACCCCAGAAAGTGACTCAGAGCCTCTGATTATATGGGGACTGTTAGGCATGTTATTTAGGTGCCTAAAATTAGGCATGTGTTATGGTTTAACCCCAGCCGGCAACTAAGCACCACACAGCCGCTTGCTCACTTCCCCCTGGTGGGATGGGGGAGAGAATCAGAAGGGTAAAAGTGAGAAAACTCGTGGGTTGAGATAAAGACAGTTTAATAGGGAAAGCAAAAGCCGCGCACACAAGCAAAGCAAAACAAGGAATTCATTCACTACTTCCCATGGGCAGGCAGGTGTTCAGCCATCTCCAGGAAAGCAGGGCTCCATCACGCGGAACGGTTACTTGGGAAGACAAACGCCATCACTCTAAACGTCCCCCCTTCCTTCTTCTCCCCCCAGCTTTATATGCTGAGCATGACGTCACATGGTATGGAATATCCCTTTGGTCAGTTGGGGTCAGCTTTCCTGGCTGTGTCCCCTCCCAACTTCTTGTGCACCCCCAGCCTACTCGCTGGTGGGGTGGTGTGAGAAGCAGGAAAAGGCCTTGACTCTGTGTAAGCACTGCTCAGCAGTAACGAAAACATCCCTGTATTATCAACACTGTTTTCAGCACAAATCCAAAACATAGCCCCATACTAGCTACTATGAAGAAAATTAACTCCATCCCAGCCAAAACCAGCACAGCATGGTGAACTGAAACCTAATAAATTAAAAACCTGTAATCTCTATTGACAGCACAAAAGTGGAGATGGCCGGCTACCTTCTTGGTACCATATTTCTGGCAGGAAAATACAGAGCAGCAGCTGCTAAAGCCCTGCCTCACTGCCTAAACAGTATCGATGGCAGGTATTGAGCACTGCCTCAACCCAATAAATGAACTCTGTCAGTGACTGTGCAGAGAATAACACTCCTTATCAAGGCACCAATGCTCCTTGGTTGCAAACCATGCACCTGCCTGCTCATGGCTAAAGATTTTCACAGCTGATGTGTTCTGGTTATCATTTTCCCCTGCTCAGGCTTGACTGGCTGTTCCTTAGCCTGCAGCGTGGGGTGAGAATTAGGAAATGCGAGTCATGGTCTTGGAGAGAGTGCAGTGTCCTCTGTGGACCATAAAGCACGTAAATCAAAGGAAACATGGATTCTTCTTTTTTCGGTTGTGATTGTTCTTCCTCCTATCTACAGGTTTTCCTCTGATGCCTCAGCCAACAGTGATTCAAAGAACCATATGTTTTTAGTGGTAAAAGAACTTCCAGAGTGTGCTTTGATATTCTTGTTCTGTTTTTCCTGTTCAGCAAGAAGTTTAATACTTGGATACTGTATCTCTTTGCTTTGTATATACCTTTTCCACCTCTATTCATTCCTATTATAATTCCAGTGGTATGATGTGCAAGATGTTTTCCACACAACCTGCAGCTCAGTGACCCTGAAAGGTAATGGATTCAGAGTTCTCAACTCTACCCGACCCATTGTTCACAATAAGCTACTTGTCATATACATCACATCCCTCCGGGGTCTGAACCATGCCACAGGAACATTTTATTAAGCACACAGTAGAAGAGAAGTGTACTGAGGATGCTTTCAATTGCCTCTGCAGTCAATTGTCACTTAATGGACACATTTTTTCATTTACTGTAAGTATTTGGTCACATCTAGTAACAAATAACATAAAAGCACAGAATATCCAAGAGCACCAGCATAATTTCTGAGCGCCTCATGCCCAGATGTCGCAGTGTTATCTGCCGTTAGCCTATGCCTACATGGTATGCAAGTAAAGGGATCATTTGTGCATTCAACTCTATAACTGGGGTTATGCTCGTGAATCCAGAGATACACCAGGTATATTCTCATAGGTCTGACTTGAGGTTCAAGCAGGGGCTTATGCAAGCAACACACATGCACAGACTTATGGCATCAGGGAAAGGCTACGGTATTGCTGCCGCCTGGGGATGCTGAAAGCAATGGGGTTGTGATGAACACAAAGCGTGAAACAGTCAAGCTGATTGGAAACATCTGAAGCCAGTCTTGCCTTCTCCAGAGAGCTTAGTTAATCCTTGTCCTAGGCCAATGACTATCGTATTTAAGCAGCAGACACTCATTCATTCTGGAGTCCCTGAGACTGGCGGTATTGACAGTTGCTGTTGTCATTGCTTGTTCTTCTGCAATATCCCAAGGCAGTCATTGCACTGGGTTCTGCCTACAGCCTCTGACGTTGCAGTCTTGGTTTCTTTCATCATCTTCTCCACGCTAAAGCAGATTTCAGCTAGGAGCTAGGTATTTATAAACCAGCGGTGAGTTTGCCAAAAAATTAAGCAAGGAATTATACACAATCCAGATTGTACAGGATATATAGACAAGGTTGACATAACATTTCCTAATATTTAAATTTAGGTTATTGAAGTTCCATTAAAAAACAACATAAGAAGCAGAAAGTATACCTGGAAAACAAAAACATTACTTCTGTTTTCCCCACATGGCTTTTTAGCAAAGGAATTGGTAATATTGTCCCTAATCTATCACCCACTGAATGGGCTCTGGATTCATCCCTTTAGTAAGCACGCCAATAAAACTTCATTACCTTGCATACAGACAAATTGCTGAAACTTGAAATGTTGAGGCATACTTTAGATTAGAGACTTCACTCTGGTCTCCCCCTATGCTCTCTTGTCCTCCCATATGCCAGACTCTGCAGGGACTGTCCTGCCTTGGCCCTACAGAATCCACTTGAGCTTTGATGAATTAGGAAGTTTCAGTAACCCTGTAACTCTGAACAGAAACTGGTCTCTGAGGACACCGGTAGGTCTCACTGCTCTTCAGATACAGCATGATCAGTGTTGTACCTTGGTGTGAAAGACCACCTTCACAACTTACACTATGAACTGGAACTGACTATAGTCTGTCCCTCCCTCTTCATGGCCCTCAGATGTCCTTCATGCCTCCTCTGCGAAACTCAAGGCCAAGCAGCTCCTTTGCCCCCTTGACTTACCACTTTTCAGCTGATAGCCACAGGCTGAAGGTCCCCAGCAGAGATGCTGAAGGTCTTCCTGGTGCACCTCCTTCATTCTTGCTGCTTGCACCCTCCACAGTCCTGTGGAAATGAGTCAGATACCAATGACAAAGAAGCCTGGGAGGTTTCTGCCTCCCGGATGTTTAACTGGGGAAGAGAAGACCCACAGAAAGGAGCCACATAGACTCACAAGTTCCCAGATTCCAGCTACTACAGCTGCACAGTTCTGCTGCTCTCTTGCAACAACCTGTGCTTCCCAAGCAAATGCTGGAATGGGACAAGAAATACCTATTCCTCATAAAGGTGTCTTTACTTTCCCATATTATTATTTTGATCAGCTGATCTCCACAGTTGAAGCCATGGTGGACAATTCTGCCTAGGCAGAGGTTACCCTTGAGACAGATAAATCTGCACTTCTTGAGCACCAGTGACCAGCTTGCCCTGACAGTCTCCTGCCAGTAGGACAGGAAACAATGAAATCACTGCAGCTCTTGACTTTCAATAACTACAGACTTGATGCATTTCAATCCTTTTAACAGCTGAAATTCTGTGAGTGCCCTGAAAGCTATTCCTGTTACCACATACTGTAAACCACTAATGGGGTTGGCTCCGAGGGTCTTGGTGGGAGAGCTTTCACTGGGTCCCACAGACACAGACATTATTTTTCTATGATGATAAACTGGAGGCGTCCTCAAAAAAAATCTTCAAGAAGAGAGCTGTACCTAAATGCTCTTTAATGTTTATGTACTTTTAAGAAACGGACCAAAAAAATATATGGTGTGGGACTGAGAAGAGGTTTTGCTTCCATTAGAGAAATGAATAGAATAGATGTTAACTTTCCCCTGCTTTTTTTACTTTTTATAGACATAACATCAAACCACTAGAGCTTCTGGACTGTGTTCCTTAATCTGCCATTATCAGAAATGTAGTTCTTTCAGAGCGCGGTTGTGCTGGGGTGAACAACGACACAGAGTACCATGTTCTCCTCTCCCCCCCGCACTCAGCCTGCGTCATGCCACCTACGGCTGCTGTGTGAGGCCACCTGAAGTTGGTTTTGAGACATCTTTACTTTTGGCTTAGAAACATGTTTATTCAGAAAGCAGGCATACTCTTACCGATTTTCAAGCTACAGCACATCATGGAGGTTCTGTACTCCAGAAATAATGAGAAATACAGGAAAATATGGGATTTAGATAACTACAATTAATAGAATACATTCAGTACATCTCCTATTCAATAATGAGCATGGCTTCTTAAGTCAGCTTTTGGTCTTTGTATGTAGTACAAGAGATTGCCCTAGGAGATGCAGCAACCTTGTTTCCAGCCACTCAGATATCTGTTTCTTGTGGGGCTCTGTCTGAAGCGCAGATGTCTTGTCCTGTCCTGTCACCACTAGTCTCTGGAAGGCAGCAATACTTTATCTGTTGTAGATGGATGTCACTTAGCTACATATGTTTCTGGGGAAAACAGTGGTTCCTTGGGCTGTCACCACTCAATCCAGCCATCTCAGGGTCTCTGCCTTTCTTCTGGAACAAGAAACAGCCTAACACTGCCTCTGCAGTACAAATAACAAAATTAAGTGGAAATACTCAAGCAAGGCAGCATGAAATCTAAGCAACTATAAAACATAATGCATTACTATGAAATACTTCAAGACATAAACAACTCAGGATTCAGATTTCACAAATAACTTTGTGCTAATTATCCCCTGTGCAACCTCTCACTTGCACTTTCCTGATCATATTTTGCACAAAAGAGGAATGAATAAAGTGATGGTCTCTAGGCTGCTTTTCTGCTGAGTATTAGCAGAGTTACTGGTGAACCTGACACTACGAACATACCCATCAATACTATAACAGACTCTGCAATACAGCTCTTTCACAACTAGCTCTAAAGCACAGAGAGGACAGCTAAATGGCACCATTTTCTTAATGTAATAACCTTTCAATAATTTAATCAAAGCTACTGAGAAAAAAATGCACTTCAAAAGGTTCATGTAATTACACAGCCCTGTCTTTAATCTGAACCTTTATCTCAGAGCTCTAAGAAAAAGAAAAATCTGGCAAAGTATTTTTTCTGGTTCTTTCAAAGACTAACTGGCAACAGCAGAAGCTCCCTATTAAAAACCTAGTATTTTCCATTTGTCAGAGGCCAGGAAAAGCCAAATGCTTCTAAGGATATAAAGCTTCACTGGGGGTAATAGAAGAAAAGGGAAAAAGACAGCAGCAATCTCTAAAGGGACTGCAGTCTGAAAGTGGTGAGTCTGCTCACAAGATTTATTAGCTGTTGACTTCCTTTCACCACTTAGGTTATAACATGATGG
>NW_008825433.1:1082243-1103360 GCF_000699105.1 Pygoscelis adeliae
GCTCTTCCTCCTTGATGCTGACCCGGAGAATTAGGATCATGAACCAGTCATACAAGCATGCCTTATAAAACCATTCATGGCGATTGCATTGCCACCTGCTCCCCTGCTATTTAGTACATCAAGAGCAGTTGTCAATTCCTTGAAAGTCAAAACCAATTCATATCTTGCAGCTGTCCCTAGTCTTCAGGGAATAGATGAAAGTAAATTGTTGGTGTGATTCCCTGGACTGCATGATCTCACCTTAAGCATTTTTTTTTTTTTCTAAATTGGGAAATTCAGTTTATCATCACTTACTTTGGAAGTTTTTAAAATACTGAAGATGGAGCAGTGTAACAAGTGGATCTGGGAAGGAATGAATCTCTGGATTTTCATAGAGGTCTGGCAAAAGGTGTACATTATACTGAGGGGTGGGGGTGCAAAGGCATCCTCACCCTGCTTTCCAGCCAGCTGGGAACACATCACAGGCCCTTAAGTAAACAGCCTACTTTCATGTCTTTCACCCCCAGAACAGAGGATAAACACATTTATGTAGGACTGTGATATCAAAAAAGATTAATGAGAACCCTTTTCTTGACTTATGGCTAGACGTGAGCGAGCAACAGATTTTTTTATCTGGTTGGTCAACTCCCCACCCCTCTCCCCACTCTTTTACTAAAAAAAAGTAGTTCGGAAAACCTGACGTAAAAATGGAACCCCTTCACCTGAACCACAAACTGTTTCACTTCATGATCACTTCAATCCTTAAAACATGACATTAAAATACTTGACTTTAGGATAAAAATGTCAGTTTGAAATTAGAAGTTTAAATTATTCCTTTGGAAAATGTTTAAGAAGTCCTCTCATCCTTTTCTTCTTCCCTCACATTCCAGCTCCCACTCCAGAAGGGCTAAAACTATTCCCAAAATTCACAAAAAATTACAGTCTCCTGAAACTACTGTTTTAGGTGAATTTATTCTTCACTCCCAAATCCACTGGTCTCTGTTCTAGGCAGAGATTTAGGCTACCAGATTATTTTTTTCAGTTTCAGTTTTTATTTCTTTCCATATTGTTTTTGTTCCTTGTAGTGTCACCAGAAAGTCACAGTACCATCAAAAAACATGTACTGTTTTTTCTTTTTTTACTTTTGCCTCAGTGATAAAAAGGAATTAGAGATTCTGCGTAGTTATAATATTATGAAAAAAAAACTGTAAAAAATGGTGTTTAAATATAAACATCTGTATATTTGGAAGGCAAAATTAACCTACAGAATATTTCTGTATAGTTGTTGAAGTCACTGTGTATAATCCAACTTTTCAGCTAAAATAATTTAGATAGTTTTGAAGAACATAAAGTCTGTTCTGTCTCACTGAGAAGTGACAACAGCTCAATAAAAACTTTATCATTCAATGCTAATAAGATCATTGAATAATTGTCTAGCAAGAAACAGGAGAGGGTTAGGGAGTGAAGTTGCAAGTGGCTGTCTATACTTTCACCTACTACACAATAAAACTGCCTCTATGATTACACCATTAGTACTGGTCAATTGTGCTAAGTTATTGTTAAACTGTTATTACTAAGAAAAGAAAATCCAGAAATTATAAAAGTGTATGCTCTCAGCCTTGCTGCTTTCTTAAAAAATGCAAGCAAAGGTTAGGTCATACTTTTTATAGATAATTTTCATTTTTAGCAATTATGCCAGGGAAGCTGAATTGGACTTCTTGTTCTACCAAGAGGAGGAAAAAAGCATCTTCCTGAGTCCTTAATTTAGACGCAGGCTTTAAAATACACCATTCTTACTGAATAAGCCTGCTGGACCACATGAGCTGCCAGCAGAAGAGGCTCTTCTTCTCCAACTGGTATTAGACCGTGGCTGAGGGTTTCTGTGTAACTCTGAAGCACGAGGCCGGTGTGGGACCTTGGCTGCTCCCTGAGTTGGCCAAGTTGCAGGGAATTCACCTTTGACTGTCCATCTCCTCTCGCCTTCCTCCTCCAGGGGTGAGAAACCTGAGAATCATTTCCCCTCACATTTTAAAGGGTCACTCCCCTTCCACCTCCCTGTGTTTTTCATCTCTACCACCTTTGGGCGAGAGGCGCCCCGGCAACAGCTCTTGTCACCCACAAACATAGAAGCAAGAGGGTAGGGACGGGATCTGCCAGGCACCTTTCCCCCTTTCCCAGGCTTGAGAAGAGGAAGCCCCTTTCCACTATCCCCTCTTCCATGCTCTGAGCCCTACAGTGAGGAAAGTAACAAAAAACCCAAAGCATCCTCATGGAGGAATTGCACTGTTGCAAACTCTTGTGATTTTATTGTCATTTCACAACTTCAGGGTAGTTCTCACAGTCCCAGTTCCTGGAATCAGGATCTTATGGTAGATCCTACTTTTCAATATTAAAGAAAGTTTTTAACTTTTGTGGTTATGGAGAAAAAAAAGGCTTCTTGTGTGAAGTGAGTCCAAGGTAAGGAAACAGAAGGCAAATAAAAAGAAATCCCTAAAGCATAACTATTATTATTTAATCCTCATATTGCTGGGGGAGGAAAAGAGCATGACTCGTGGTTTTTAAGTGTTTTTAGGGATGGCAACAGTTGAATGGGAGAAACAGGATATCTCCAGGTTTTTTTCTGAATGTCGCAGTTACTGTTTAAGTGACAGAATTAATTAACCACATTTGAGGATAGCAGGATCCATTCTGGATGTGAAAGGATTGTGACTTCAGAGAAAAAGAGAAAGATTTTGAGGAAGGGAATCAAGGAATGGGCAAAAAGAAATAAAGGCCATACAACTTCTTTTTTGATAATTTTTGTTTCAAAAAGAGCAAATTCAGGTCTGCACCTTCATTAGGTGTGCACACAGTACACTGGTTCATTAGTGACTATGGGAATACTGTCTGTCTTGATTATGGAATGTTTCCCTGTCAGAAACAACAGTTTTACAGGCTTTTGGGTTTTGTCATTTACTACCTGGATATTTTCTACTCCTAAGATAATTGTCTGCAGAGGAAATGCTATTGTTCTCATTCGAGTAGCACTTTTTAGCAACTGTTATTGTTTCCTGTCAGCAATTCTGTGTTTTGGGACAGAACCAAATTGTCTGTTTTAAATTCCATCTCCGTTACACTTTCTCCAGCATTGCTTATGAGATAGTAATTTCACAGCCCATAATCTGGAAAGACTATAATAGAATCTACATAACAGTTTGTGCTGCATTTATATCAAATTACAGGTGATAGCACTGCTTCTTGTGTTCATCGTGATCATCTGGTACCATGAGATCTCCTTGCTTTCACAGGCTTGCATGATGTGAATCTGATTCTACAGTGCTGAAATGTGGACACCTATAGCTGTAAACACCATCTTTTTACCAGATTTTGTGTAGACTCCATGTCTTATCTCTACCTATAAATGTCTTATGTAACACACATATATCCTGGGGAGGGCTACCATGATGGTGACACTCAGATATTACCCTCTTAAGCTTAATCCCTTTGTTTAAAATTAAATATGTATGAGAAATAACTATAAGACAGTTCCAGATAGCCATGCCTGACCTCTTAAGTGCATTCCAGTGTTGTTCTCTGGAGCTAGTGTTGTATCTCCCTGGTACAAATAAAGCAATCATGGTATTTAAAGTTTTTGTCACATTTGTCTGTGTATGTTGGCTTGTAAGCAATTCAGTGTTTGCAAAAAAACCCACAACCATTTTTTTTAATGTCACAGTGAAGTATGCAGGGGTGAGAGTGTAAGACATTAAAGGTGTATTTCTACTGATCCGAACTCCATTCCAAGTTCACAATCATTGACTGTCCTATGCACCACCATCTAGGGTCCATCCCCTACATCACACATCCTGTGTCCTATTCCTCCAGTCTGCCCTGGGGCTTATCTGGATGTTTTTCCACAAAAAGGTGTCGACAATTATTAGCAGGTAGAACCAAATTCTTACATGGTATAAATTAGTGTAAGTCCAATGAAGTCAATCTGGCCTTGTATGAATGAAGGCTCCAGTGTGGAAGGGCACTGAATGAGGAGCTTGGAGGCCAATTCTTTGCTGAATAGCATAATTCAACCTTATATTGGATATAACTTTCTTTTAGAGCTTTGGCTAACCAAATATGTCAAGTTTCCAAAAGAAAAAGAATATAATTGCAGGCCTCAGTTGCATAAGTAGAGGAGACATTCAACAATTTAGGGTCATTACTCATTGTCATAAGGAAAAGGTTTTCAGGAAGATGTACCAGATCACTTCAGATACTTTACACTCTAGTTATATATTTTAACTGAGCTGATGAATTTCTTTTACCTAGCCAGACAGCTTAGCCAGCTGACCCACTATTATAAATGGCAGCACGATACAAGTCATTTCCGTGGCAGCTGGCCATGAAAGATATTGTGGTAAATGGTATTTTTACTCCTTCTGTAATCTCCTTCTCAATTATTTGCTACCTAATTTAGCTCATCACTAAGAAACAGAAAACTCAGCTTTTCACATTTAATGGAGATGCTCTTTTCTCCAGACAGGGATTCCTGCAAGCTGCACATCTTTACAAAGCGATACTCTTGTGTTGTCCACCCTGAAGTTGTGGCAGAGGACAAAAGCTCAGGAAATTAAATCACATGCCTACAGAAGTTAGCTGGATCTGGATCCTATCCAGAGCTTTTAGTCAAGCTGACAGCTCTTTGCCTTGCCCATCGCTGCTGAGGCTTCCAGACCAAGCTTATAATTAACTGTAAAAAACTAACCAGAATTATAATATAATTGAAAACAAACAATTACTTAAACATATGCTCATAGTTTTCTTATAGTTTGGAAACTGTGACTCAGATAAGGCTTTTCGAGCCTGCTGCTGAAGAGAAGAAAATTCAACTATCTCCGTTCATACACATAAAATTAAGTAACCAAAGTCACAACTCCTCTTTATGGATAGGGATATAAAGGAAGGGCCTCAGGCACTTGTTTCAAGTAATGCTTCAGGATAAAGTGATGCTGAGCAGTAAAGGCCCCTGTTATATTACAGGCATTATCAAATACCAGTGTTTCTCTGGTTTTGGTACTTGTCCACTGAACTCTCCTTGGCTTTAAAAGGAGAGCAAACTTATGTCTTCCAGTTTTCCTAGGAGAGTCTTAGACAGTGAAAATGTCTATTATATTGTGTTCTCCAGGGGGACTAGTTATTTATTGGATGCAAGCACTTTTTTTCCTGAGGTATTGTAGTCTGAGATGTTATAATGTTTACCCTTTCTGTAAGACGTTACATAGGATTTATACATATTAGAATTTACATTCTGGAAATGTACTGCAAGCATGTGTATATTCTTCTTCTTGGTTAAAGAGGCAGTGTGCAATATAAATGGATAAACTAAAAACAAGATATTGCCACAATATAATTTAAGGAGATTTGCATAGAGTGAGTGTAACTTGAACACAACTAAGATCCTAAGAAGTAAAATATGGACTCCTACTCTATATCAGCAAAGTTCCGAAAACAAAGGACGTTTGTATTTTTTTTTTAACTTTGAAAAGAATTCCAAATAGCCAAAAAATATGTACTTTTCCCAACTTGCCATAATTTTATGCCTTTCTCATAACTTTTCTTTTCTCTGTCTCTACCCATGCATTTTCTTTGGGTGTTTAACGGTTCCCTCAGGGCAGGACCAATTATTTATGACATACTTCTCCATGTAAGATTTATTTGGGAAAACCGTTCCTATGGAAACTGCTGTTTTCAAACAGGCTGGTATTAGCTTCAAACAATAGGATTGCATATACAATAGAGAATACATCTTTCATTAGCAGGCATATTCTAATGACTTTGACAACCAAATAAATTGCTCAGAGGAACAAAATGAGGTATATTCTGTGATATGATCAAGTGGGCATTCAGCTGTCAGCTGGTAAGTACAGGGAATTAGAGTAACTCAGTTCATTTTACCAAAGTCCAGTTTGAAGGTCTCTTAAAATTTCAAAACAAAGTTTTAAAAAATATTGGTCAGAAGCCTGCACTGGAATGTTATGAAAGAGCAGGAGGTGCCTTATCTACAAATAAAACACTGAAGGTTTTTATTTCAGAATTGTCAAATTTCATGTGTATGACATACCTACAGTGTAAGGCACTAGAAATAGATTGACAGGTCAAGATGCTACAGACACTTGATTTCTGTGGCTTCAGGATCAAGCTCTTACAATTACGTTTTCTCTTTGTGGTGTTTTGCCATTTGTTCTATCCTCGCTCTACCTCCTGCTTATCTTCTGGTCTTTGTAGTCTTCCAGACAAAATGAAGCACATCTGCAGCATAGCTCACCTGAGCAGGTTTTTAATGAAAAAAAAATCATTTTTATCTGCCTGAACAAACAATTTGCCTTTTAAAAAAGTAATTTAAGAACCTACTTCATTAATTGCCTTGGTGGTATTATTAGATTTCTAGAGCCTTTATACCTTGTAATAATCTAGTCATGAACAGGGCAGGGCAGGTGGAAGGGGGTCTCATAGCAACATCCCAGTCCTCCAGTTTGGACTCTTCCTTTGGTCCCATGCAGAAGTTAATGCTGCTAATACAAAGGCGCCTGCTACCTGCCTTCGCACAGGCAGGTTCGTAGCGCTTGTTTATCTTCTGAGTCATCTTCTTAAGAGAAATTCTGAAAAAATAACTTCCATCAGCTTTCCTGCTGGAAATGCATTCTGTACGCTCAAATGGCCCTTCGCTTATTTAAATGATTAACCAAGAGTGCTTCATTTTAAAAAGGAACTAATTCAGCCAGGGACTGAATAAACTCCAAGGCCACAATGTGTAAAGGAAATAAACGGTGAATTCCAAGCTGGAGAGTTTTAACAACTCAAGATAAGCTGACTGCAGGACTAGCAGAAAAAAAACCTCAGTTTGCTACGCTGCAGCTCCTGAGCGTATTGTCACGTGTACATGAAAGGAGAAAAGCGTATAAATTCATTTGTCTGTTTAACTGTGTCCTGGTTTCGGACACAATTGTTGGTTAAACCACAACAAACTGCTAAAATGCAACATTGCCAACACAAGAATTAAAAAAATTGTGAACTAGATCACCCAAAACCACTGACTGCTCATTTTTTTAAGCCGATCTCATGAGATTGGCTGGAATAGCTCGGGATTTGTGGCCTTTATAAAGAATTACTTTCAACCCTCTTTTCTGTAATGAAAGCTACATACCACTACAGACCTGTCAAAGGACTGTTGGTAGCAAAAACTTTCACACAACTGGTGACTCAAGTAATCTGATGGGATGTCAGGTAGGTTTGGTACGTAGTCTTGGTTTCTAAGTAACCCTAGAAAAAAAGGACCTTGCTTCTTATCCCGAATGGCCCTACAAACTTTGCCAGAATTGCCCAAGCTTAGGTAAATAATGTGCTAAATTGGCCTCTCTTTCAGAGCAGAGGACATTTTCCCATGGCTGGCAAAAACAAAATAGTTTTAAAATACGTAATTATAGAATATACTATATATAATGTAATATATAAACAATAAAAATAATTTTGTAAGTAGCTGAAGCAACTTCTGTCCCCAAGGGGCAATGGAGAAGGTCCTTCCCCAGTAGGAACAATTGGAAACTGTCCACTCTGTAGGGATATGGGAAAAGTCTCAGCCCAGTTGTCTGTGATGTCCTTTTTGTTCTCACGTTTTTTTTTTTAAACTGAATGATTTGGCCTATAGTGGTAGGTGCATTTGCCTATACTCACCCTGTGTACAGCCTGAACTGGATCTGTCTCCTGCCTGTGGATTGGATGTTGCCACCTTATTTGTACTGAATCCCATGGTGTTTCAGTGAGCTGCTAGAGGCAGCGTGTCTTCTGACCTGCAGACTGCTTTCCTGGGGTATAACAATCCATTTTTTGGGAATAACTTTCTTGCTCATTGGGATATGAGAATGAAACATGCATTGATTTCTCTTTCACCCTCTCATCCCACAAACAAGACGCTAAAAGACTTGCATGGAGGGAACACAGGAATTTCTATGCCCATATCTTGACAGTCTTTACCTTTTAACTTCTTATAGACTGCAGATCTCCCTCCCAACTAAAAAACCAACAGAAAACACTTTATTTATTTATTATTTTTACTGGAAGAAGATCCATTGTGACCTGCAGGCCCATAACTGAATTAATTTCTCCAATTTATATTTCCAGTGTTGCCAGCTTCTTTGATTTTGATTGTATTTTCTAATCTATAATTCCAGAACCTCATCCACTATGTCCCTATGAGAATCTTCACTTTCAGCCCTTTGTGGCAACACTGGAAAACATAACAGCTCAGCACCCACAAGGCAGATGGATTAATTTTCATAATTAATGATATATATTCTCATACTAATGGTCGTTGAGTGAGAATAATTTTTAATGTTTAATATGACAAGAACTTCCTGAGTCAGACTTTAAGTTACATGAAAACTGGAAGAAAAAGCATACTGAAATATGGATATATTGCTTTTAAACAAAACAAAAAGGAAGGTATTTTTGCTTATGTTTCAGGTGTGCTTGTTAGACACAGAAATGCAGAGTGTTACCAAAACCTGGGCTCTGCAGTTTGCTGAAGACGGGGGATTTTCAGAAAGGCTAATGACCCTACTCTTTTTGTGTTGTTTGATGGGATATTTATCATTTTTTTCCAAGTCAGTGCAGGGCATTTCTGAAAATCTCTCTTGACCTACTTAGAGTGATTTATATTCTCATTAAAAAAAATCTAAAAGAAAATGGGGGATTTGAGAGTTTAAGCACCACTTTTAATCCCTAAATGCAACATTAGGTATCGTAGGTGTTCAGTTGCTAAACCTCGCACTACCACCACTTAAATGCACAGATAACTCATTTTTCATCAGCACTTTCTCCAGCAACTGCACTTTCACCTTTGTACATTTACAGAGCCACTTAAATGCTGCACAAACTGTCACCGGCAAGATTTGTCTCATATCCATGATTCACAAAGCAGCCTATTCGAGCTTTTGTCACATGTGGGCTTGATCCTCTCAGCCTGCCCTGAACGTTTGAACTTTCCATGCAGCTCCACCTTATTAGGATCCTGGCAGCAAACCCCAGCCCTGGGGTCCCCCAGGCCCAGCAGGCCAACCCTCCTGCACAGCAGAGGAGAGCAGAAAGCGAGGGCATCAGAGCCTCCCGGTCAGGGACGCCCTTTTGCCCAGTCTGCAGTTGGGACCTGAACATGGAATCTTCATCCCTCAGAAAGTTTCCCTTGCTCTTAAGATGTGGAATGGGTAAATTTTGTCTCTCCTGTTTCTCCTCTTTGTTAAGAGATTTCTACGTTCACTGGAGAAGGGATGTGCATCTAAGTATCCCAGGTTAATATGAAGGCCATCGTGTTTTTGAAACATGCTCAGTCTCTATGTACCCAATGAATTTTTAAACTTATGCTTGAGGGAAGGAGGACAACAGCCACTATTCTTTCCTCTGTTTCTGGAAAAAAAAATTAAGATTGACTCAACTTAGACACTTCAATCCAAGAAGGGGTTCATGGCTGTGAAAGAGGTGTATTTCTATCCAGTCCAAAATTAGAAACATGGTACATTTTGGAGGAAAAATCCCTGTGTCCCTGTTCTTCTGCAATTTCTTATGGGCTAGCACTACCTGATTCTGCAGCCAGCTTGTTGGCTTCTGTGTACCTGCTTCTACAAGCCCACACCGTTCACCAAGAAATGGATGGGCTGCCAAATCTGGAGTTACAAATTCCCCTGGGCAGCCAGGGGCCAAAATTTTGAACATCTCAGTGTTCAGTAATGCGGTGTCTAATCCTTCCTTGTGAACCTTGTGTTTCTGTAGTTACCATACTGAACCAAAAGGAGTTGCTACAGTTTCTTGTATGATAAAACAAAAGTTTTAGTAAAACAGGAGCTGATCCAATGCATGATTAAAAACTGGAAATCTGAAAAGACATCAGTCGACTTGGCTTTCTCTCCTTGTACAGGAGAATTAGCAGAAAAGTGAATATTGATGCTTCTTAACATCATATTTCAAAGCCTATGTATCTGATGAGAAAAAGTTTTTTTTTTTTAACAAAGAAAAAAGGAAAAAGACTCAGGGAATGGAATAAATATCTTTATTTTTAGAAAACTGCTTCTTTCCTTGAGGTGAGACACCAGCTTCTTTCCAAGGACATACCAGCCTAATAAAAGTTAAACAAAATATCATACATTTGAACATTAAAGTATTTTAATCTTCAGGAATTACAGGATAGTACAAATCTAACATATGCCCCAGAATTTTTCATTTATTTGTTCTGTACTTAGAGAATGAAATTAGTCAATTCTCTGCAGAATTAAAGTGGTTCCTTTTCTCTGACTTCTGTATTGAGTTTATATCCTTGATGATATTTTTACTTACAGTATTATTAATTGTTTTTAAAACACATATGCAATGTGCTATTCATCTGTTTGTTCCAGCTTAATCAGCTATAAAAAGCAACCAAAGTGATGATTACTGGGTTTCATTAAATTCCTAGATCGATCTTGAAGACCAAATTGAAAAGCTTTATTTTCAGCAGGGATATGTATTTTAGAAGCTTGTCTGCTATAATAAGATAGCAGTACCTTATAGTACCTTTGTGCTGTCGTAAACATCTTTCTAACGATTCCACATGAAAATGTTGGGTCCACATAGCAAAGGTATTTGTGAGGAAGAACAGACTCCCGTGGCTGCTTGCAACCTCTTCCTAAAAAATCAGCAAGGTTATATTCCAGTTCACTCTGAAACTTCAGGACAAGAGGAAACTGAGTGCTCACTTCTGTACAATTAGTTTTCTTGTGCCTTTTGATCCAGTAATTTCCAGTTATTTGTCTCGAGTTTTCAAGTATTTACGTTTTCCCATGAGAAATGGTAAGGAAGCGTTTGACTTACAGCTAGTCCAGGGATGGGCACTAGCTGTACCTGGTGCATAATACGGAGCCTTCTCCCAGCAAATACATGCTGATGCTACCAGCACGAATTTGTGATACATATGCTTGGCACCCGCCTTGGCTGCCCATCAGATTTTCAAGCCAGTCAAGCTCTTTGTTATGATCTCTGTGGAGAATTATTTCTTTTTCTGTCTTCCCATCCATGTTTCCTATTCATCACTAAAAGCAGGGTCTGATGGAGTCCAGCTTGTATTCTGCTAAGAGACAAGAGGAAAATTTTTGGGGAGGGGAAAAAAAACCCACAGGATTTTTATGGAACACAGTTCCACAACAGATCTGGTTGAGCCTGAATCTTCCCAGTTTTAGTGTGCACAACAAAACTCTTCTACTGAAATAAGTATGTGCCAACTAACAGCCAAATGGAACATAAAGGAATCTGCCAGCAGCTTATTTTATTTGAACAAACTGGATTAAAAGAACAAGAAAAGAAAGATCTTCCTCCTAGCAGTACGTTTGATATATCTTTAATATTATGAAATGCTTTGATGCTATCGTGATAGATGATATGAAAAACAGCCATGTCTAGTTGCAGTATTATAAATGGGACTAATTTGGAGGCCAAAATGATGATCTTATTTTCAGCTTTGTTGCAAAGACAACATGAATATACCTAGCCCCTTGTCAGCCCCAGACACTGGTAGTTGAAAGGGGGCCCCAGCCTGCAGGGGCTGGATGACTGGGAGGGCAAAGTAGAGAGCATGAGTGCAACTGCTCGAAATGTAGAGGGCATTGCATAAAGAAGGGTGAGGCAAGTATCTGGAAGAGGATTCTCCTGGAAAAGAAGGGAGTAGGGTGTCAAATGGGGTTTTGTTGGTGGTATTTTGGGTGTTTTTTTTTTTCAAATTCTGAGAAAATTAACTTAGCTTAAAAACATAATGGGATCTGGACTGTGTGAAGGCAACTTACCCTTGAAGGTGCTCAGATGGAAATGCAACAACCCATGAACGTTCTACTTAAAAGCAATTAATGGCCATGTTAATACCTGACTGGAAGATACAAAAATCCCCCTGACTTTTTCCTAAGGATTTACCTGATATGATTTTAAAAATGCCAGACAAAGTTCCTATTAATCGCCACCTAAAGGCACTACAGCATTATTAATATTATAGGGTGGGTTGTTTTTTTTTCCCCAGGAAATCATTAGTTAATAAAACTGTGCTAACCTTTCTATTCATTTCGATATTGAGGCAAGCATTACAGCCTGAAGAACTCTAAGATGTACAATTAAGAGAGCAAGTGAATCATAAATATAAACAATCCTAGGAGCATGTTTAAACCTTGAATGGGAACATAAGGTCAGTTTTGGTTAACCATTTGGATAAAGTTAGCTTTTAATGGAATCTAGAACCAACAAAAGTATTTCCTTTTTTTAGACATTCTAATAGAAAGAGAATTAAGAGAAAAATTGTCTTGCAATGTAAGCACAAAATTGTTGGACTAAATCAACAAATGAGAATATGAAACTCAGAAGTCTAGGCTTGTTATCCAAGCTAAGAGAAATGCAAAACATATGTATGGCAGAGAAATAAATGAAAGACCAAATTCTGACTATAGTTACACCCATAAAATTTCAGTGATCATACTTGGGCTACACGGTAATAGATTTTTAAAATACTGCCTTCTTAGTCAATTAAGGGGATGGTTTTGCAGTACATTACAAATACACTTCTTTGACCTGAAACCATCTCTTTAAAATGGCAATTTAATGCTTTAAAAAATGAATATTTGCTGCAGAAGTTTTTTTTAACAAAATATCTTAATAAAATAGGAGCTTGATTCAATCTTTATACAGATTTTAAGTGTATGAGCCAAAACCATTATAGAAACACATTTCTAAACTATAAAGCATGTACAGAAGTCCATTTTACATTTAATTGTCAGAGCAGGCAAACCACTTCCAACAAAGCACAAAAATAATGATTTTAGATAGAAATCATTCCTCTTACAAAAACCTACACAGGAGACTATTTTTATCATCAGTTTACAAGAAAACAGTATTAAAAGATACGCAGAGCAGATTAGCCTTCTCCTTAATGAACTTCAATAGGTTCCAGGAAGCAGGTAGCTTCAGCAAGAGTGATGTCCACTGCCTGGCTCCATGTTGCAGTCAGATCCACGTTATGCGGCATAATAAGTACAGAAGTGGGGCTTTCTCACCTGTGTTGCATGTGTGGTATTTGCCCTGGAGATGGAGGAAAGGTGGTTTGGGATAGGAAGAAATGACAGCTGCCGAAACTTTTGGCTGGTGCATTTTAGGTGTATTCTTAGCTGTGGGAGGTTGGAGAAAAAGGAGTATATCCTGGGTGAGGAACAACCAGTTCCAGGAGCTGGTTCCTCTTTTGAGCAGAACGTCGGGTAAAATCACCCAGCTAAATCAAGGCACTGTATTCTAAGGTCCTACCAGAAACCCAAAATCTGCACAGTGGTAAAACTAGAAAACATTAATCTGAAACCTCCACTTTTTCAGGAGAGACCTTTCTTGCATAGTGCCAGTTCTGGGATTAATCTTGCCCGTGCACCACCACTCACTCCCAGTATTTTAACAAGCAAATATACTCCAACCTGTTTGTATGAGTGGCAGAAGCACACTTGTAACTACCTGCCTATGTCTCTCCTGTACTCTCTCTGCTCATTCTTAGATTCAACAAAGTCCTTATTTCTTGAAATAAAAACACAGGAGAGCAAAAACGCCTTGCAGAAATGAGCTTCCACATCTCTCAGAAACCTCAGCCTTGGAGTTTCCACAGAGGTCGCTTCTGTCCTCACACTTTGAGACCCTTAGTGGAAATGTATTACAATGCCACATATGCCATTAGTGAACGTATCCTTGTGAAATATGTGGTAGGTCATTTCCCCTGCTCTCTTAAATGGGAGTAAAAAATAAATTATTAAAGACTGAATCTCAGCCTTGAAAAGCCTGGAGTGATTTTGGTCAGAAGGACCAGAAGGTCAGAAGGAAGAAGAGGTTTGAGGAACTAATCATGCCTGCTCTCCTTTCCTCTTCATTTCAAACTTCTGTTGCCTGTTTGGTAAAGTGACACAAAACCTTGGGAGGTGAAAAGAGAAGGCTCCTGTCAGGCTCAGCTCTTGGCCAAGCAGGTGAGCACACAGGGTCTGTAAAAGCCCCTGCCTGACTCTATCTCGAGCTTAACTGCAGAGAGCAGGTTAGGTTGCAGGAGTGAGCCAGACAATGACACTTCTTCAAAGCAGTCAGGGCTGTGCTCACATAGGGAAAATATATAGTATTTGCAATGGCCAGAGTACAATCCCATCTGTATTTTTATATTCGCAGTGCTACTTGAATTGGGGAAAAAATGCTAATGGCAAATTAGAGATCTGTTATGTATTCCACAGGAATAGTGGTATATGAAGTAATTATACTCCACTATAGAGTTGCCAGTGAATAAACAATAATTAATGGATTGGTTTAATGTGTTGCTACAATTTTGATGTTAGAGTTGGGCCTGAAATAATGGAGAGCCATTTTAAAGCATTACTGAGCACGTGACATTCTCATTTCCAATGGTAAAGTACCAAATATGAAACAGGTCATTAAAAAGCTCCAAGGGAATATCGAAGAGAGCATGTTAAATGTGTTTATGCCTTTAGGCAGAGCTAACACAAAAAAAATCTCTTAAGATGCACATATCTTATGTGGACCAGAGAGAATATTGTTTGTTTTCTGTGGTCCGTGTAATAGAAGAGAGAGGCAAGGAGGGGAGTACTAAGTGCCCAACACCTCGTACTTTCCCTCCCCAGCAGACAACTTTTCTTGTGCTAGTAAGAAATTACTAACAAGAGTAGTGAGCAGTGGATGGAAAGTGATTGCTTCCATGCATCATCTTTTCCTTTCGTAAGGACCCCCTTGGATCTCTGAAAAACAACCTTCAGATTTTTCTAGCCATTTCCTCTCATCATTCCGTCTCCTTCAGCCAATAGGAAAGGCAAGAAAAAGACAGACAGATAATGCATAAGAGAAAGTTTCAGAAACACGGACTGATGTGTAAAGTGAAGTGCTGTGTCCTCATAGCTTCTCAGAAGGAATCTAAGCTCCTAGTGCAAGATTTCTGAAAGTTTTTACTTTTGATATTTCTGATCTTTTCTCTAATTAATCATCTATTTCATTAAAAGAAACATTTAGTGCTGTATCTATCTTACTGTGCTAAAAAACTGATGATTGATCAATATTGTCAGTAGTCAAATAAGACTTGGAGGCTCACAATCTCTCGTGGAGGGTAAAGAATCTAGAAAAATGTGCTTTTGGCTTGGCAAATGAAAAAAAAATTGAACTTTTTATATGCAAAAATAAGCAATTATCAGAATTAATTAACCGTGTTTCCTAGTACTTTTGACTGGAAAATTCCTATGGGTTCTCACAGTTTCTACCAGTTGCTGGTGCTTGCTGTTCCCCATCCTTTTGTAGCCATGATAATGTCTATATACGCATCTGAAGAGGCTCCCCCTGTCCTCTCTCACCTGTCAGCCCAAGCTGTTTTTCATTATTTTTTGACAGTGTACACAGGTTACATTCTCCTTTCAGCCTGTACTACGTTTAGGGGTCAAGCATGGGAGAATGAAAAGGTCTATGATGTTTAAATCATTACTTGTACAAATAGGCCTTGCTATTTTTCTTATGTTTATTCACAGCTCCCACATCTGCCCATCCTGTGAGTGTACTAAAACTCAGATAAAGAATCCAATTATTTCTGCTGCCAAAATATGACCGTCTGGTCAAATTATTCTTGTCTCATTCCCTTACTGTGAACAGGTAAGCTTGTTTTTTTCACCGATTGATTTAAAATGTTCACCTGATTTTTTAAGATAGAATTGTTCTTTTCCTTTTCCAGCCTGTTTTTGTATCAGGCAATACTTTTTTATTTGTTCTATTGTTTTTAATTAAAAATACTTCTATAATGAATTTAGGTGCAGGAAATTCAACGCTGACCACAGGGGAATTGATAAGAACTGGGCATGTTACCCTTGTGAGGTTTGTCTGTCATTACATGATACACTAAAGATAACTTTCTTCAATAGGCCAGATATTTTTATATAATATATGAGAAATGTCATCATGTAGGTTTTAAAAGAAAGTCAGAAACAGAGCAATTACCTTTTAACTGCTTTATTGCTTTACTGAAATGGATCTGGTACCAATCTAGCCCTGAAGATTTGCCTTTCCTGGAATCCCAAATAAATAGGGAGCAACAGCAGAATTAAAAAAAAAAAAAAGGATTTACAGTCATGATATGAAACCAGGGAACTCTCATTTGCAGTTGATGTCATCGATATGAGCTCTGTTTATTTGGGAGTAATACATAATACTGAAAAAAATGTTTAATGGCTGCCTTAATTTCAGTTAGCTTGGTCAGTATTCCTTTGGGCACACTTTGTAAGCCAATGGGGTATTAGTCTATCAGTTTTATTGTTATTTTCTCCATAGAATCTCCAACTTGTGCTTTTCATTAAGAACAGTGTTATCTTTTAAGTAGCACATTTAAGCTCTCCTCTTAGAGTAACAGTCTCTTCCAATAGGTTCTACTTGCTTTTGTTGTTATGAAGTTTTTCAAATGTAGTATGATCAATTCTTCAAAAATGCCTGTGCCTTCAACCTGTTCTCCTCTGTGGTTAGAAGATCTGGCACAATTTTTAATTACTGCTTTTGCATCTTTTGACAGTATATTTCATGTTATTTCATCATTTTCATTCGAAATCCAGAAATGTGGTTAATTTCCCAGGATATTTTGAATTATTGCTCTTGAAAAAGGGAACTGGATTTTGCTTTATAGCAGCATCCTCTTGTAAATCATCTATGTCAGTCACATACAACAGGCACAGAGTTTGGATTTCTGTTTCATACTGGGAACATTTTTAAGAGAGAGAGGAAAAAAAAATAAACTTCTAGCTTATTAGTTCAATTTTGCCTGTGTTTAAAACTAATCCCAACTGAACAGGGGTAGATGGTTCACCCATTAGATTTTCATTAATTATAAATTAATTCTTATGCTTGATGAGCTTTTTCACTGATCAGTCTTATTCTGGAGTAGAAAACACGATTGTTTATCTGGTATCGTTTTGCAAACAACCAAAACAGTATAAGCAAAGGAGAAGCCAGGGAATTATGCGTACAAGTAAGCTTAATTTTAATTCCCCAGAAAAGTTCTGGAATAAATAATCAAACTGACCATTTAGAAGCACTGAAAAGAAATTAAGGAGATGGGTAAAAGCCAAAATGGATTTGTGCACAAACCATGTTGAACTGATCTAATTTCAACTGAAAGCAGAGTATGAAGGCTCATGGGCAGGAGAACTGCACATGATGTTATTGTAAGCGAATAAGGAAATGTGTTCTGTGTGAATATGCGGGTAGGATCAGTTCAAAAGTGTTGTTTCTATCACCTCTCTTTTTATTATCTATATTAACTACTGTAAACATTTAACAGACCCAACCTTTCTTGTAGTTTCATACTCAGTATCTCTCTTGATTTTAACAATGATCCATTGATAACTGCTTTCTGGATGCTTTTTTAAGAACTTCTCTACATTGAAGAACAGAGTTAGGATTCAAATTAATCTTGATAACTTGCTTTGGAAAAAAAAATCATATACTACTCTATATGGACAAGAGGTAGACACCTCACCTAGAAAGGAATAATCTGCCAGGCAAAAACAGGTCAGGGATTAACTGGTGGGGTATCAGCTCTGCAGAAAGAGATCTAGGGGGCTGAATAGGAAACTAAAAAGGAATCAATATTGTTACACTTGTGAGAAAGGCAAGAAATCTACTTGAATGCATAAACAGGAATGTAGTATAAAAACCACTGAAATAATTCTTCTCTACTCAGCACTGGTAAGATTTCAGCTGGAGCACTGCAGACAAATTTGGGTACTGCAATTTGAGAAGGACTTATACCAATTAAAGAAGGAAAGTAACAAGAATGGTTAATAGTTTGGAAATTGTGACATGGGAGGAAAGCTTGAGATTATACCTTCTATACCTTTTAGGGGTGATGACATCACCAAAGATCTTGTTTCCTGAGAGCAAATTTGCCAAGTACATGTGAAGAATAACATAGGCATAGAATCTGTCCTGGGGCACAGGAATGGACCAAACAACTTTTTGAGCACTCTTCCACCTTTAGTATTCCAAGAAACTATCAATTCTTACCCCATCATCTCTGTGCAAAGGACCCTATGCCTGAATTACTGACTATGCAATTACTAATAAACTAAATATGGAAGGGGCATAGGCTCACATCTTGATATGTGACTGTCCATTCTGCTTAATTATTGGCATGAGCCCCGGCATAGTTTTGGTGATGCCAAGGCATCACCTGGAGCGTAAGACTGCCCCAGGGATTGCTGCCAGCCGGCTGAATGTAAAAGGCCACCTTGTCCTGGGGGCTGTAGGGGGAAATGGTAAAGAGCTCAATCACAGGAGCACAGCTGTGCGCTGCCCTTTTCTTCAGGGCCAAAGAGTAGCCCATGTCCTGTGGTATCTATTAGCATAGGCAACAGCATGATGTCTTTGTAGACCTCCAGGCAAATGTCAGGTCCTCTACATAGCAACTGTAGACTCGCTTAGATCAGTCATTGAGATGTTCTTGACTACCTTGGACTTCTTCCTCTGGCTCCAATGAAGTTTCTCCAATTATCCTCAAATTATCCTAGTTATCCTCAAAAAAACTGTTTTCAGAATCCAACACCTCCAAATCTAAGAATAACTGCTCCCATTTCCTCCTTGGTTTGAGTCTGCCTGTGCATGCAGGAGTTCAGCTAACAAAAACAAACTGCCAAGCAGCACTAAAGCAGAAAGGAAAAACCAGGCAGTCACTAGTGATATTACAGCACCCTCAGCCCTCTCCCCCAGAGAGGTAAAAACAAAGCAGGGGCCACAGCAATTTGGAGTGAACATGAGAAATAACATGGGGGATGGGAGGGAGGACAGCTACGACTGGGAGGAAGAAGCACCTATTTGAGGGTCGCAGCTATGGGCAGTGTAATAAACAGCTGTAACCACCCACCAGCAGCTCTGTCACTGTCAGGTCTTCAGAGATTCAGTCTGATTGTGTTACTGTCCCTGATCAAAGCGAGCAGCTGATGGAATAAACGTGCTGACCTTACGGTCTGCTTATAATAAACCCCAGCAATACTGCTCACTCTAACTGTGGGCAATTCAGATTGCTTTTTCAAGTTGTGTTTGCTAGCAATCAATTCCTAATGAACAGTGTAGGTGGAAGATAAGTGAAAACATCCTATCAATACTGGCAAAATGTCACAAAGTCTTATTTGAGCTTCATCATCAACTCATCTTGCTGGGTGCGAATCCCCACGTACTCTCTCTTTTCGCCATAATTGAAGCAAATAATCCTTACAGTATTTCCCTGAGGAGAGCATTCCCTCTGGTTGCTATAGGAAAAATAACAAATATCTAGTAATGCAGCCATTTTCATTATATACTGTTCAATTAGGAGATAGCAAGAAAGCAATTTTTTTTCCCAAGAAGCTGGACAGTTTGCTAACTGAAAACTCTGATGCTGCAGGTAAATGACTGCATGGCACGTGGCAAAAAAAGTTATTTATTAAGCAGCTGTTGCTACCTTGGTTTGAAAATGGAGCTGGACAAAAAAAGAAAAAGCTTTTATTAGTTTATATTTCAAAACTTCAAAGTTCCAATATTCCTCAATTATATGGGCAAGGTCCCCAGAAGTTTTTTTAAACCTTTAAATAGAGGTTATAAGACTCTCACAGATGGAAACCTTTCTCTATTATAGAAGCTGTATTTCCTAGGTGACAAGTGGAGAATCTCATCACCTGTAGAGTCAGCAGCTGGGGCAAGATTAATTAGTGAAGCTGAGAAGGTTGTTGTGCCTGAACCTGCAAGACAAAGAGAAAAAATATCCTCATTCTTAGACCAGACTTCAAGAGAAACATAAATAACAACTTTTTTTTTTTTTATGTGACTAAGACTGAAGTTTCATTCGCCTATTCAAAGCCGATATATATTTTAGATATAGAGGAACAGCTGAACACAAGTAATAGTCAACCACATAAAAGTTAGAGATGAGGTATAATATTTTTTTCAGGACAGTTCTCACATTTACTGACATAAACTTAGAGTTACTTATGTCAGAAAACTGCAATTCTTGTGTGGGTTATATATGACTACATCTATCAACTTGATGTACACTTAATTTGGGAACTGAGTTTTAACTCATATTTCTTGTAACATAGGACTGAATTTCATAATTCACTAAAGGGAAGGTTAATCTAATGAAGGTGAAGAACTCAGCCTTTTTCAAAACAGGTATGGATCTAGCTAGCTGGGATATGTGACTGTCAAATTAGCTTTCTTACTTAAATGGTTGTTTAGCATTATTTTATATATAAATGTGTGTATGTATAGATATACCTTTAGAGCTGATATCTCATAATCATAATGTCCTTAGCTATAGCAATTCTCTTCTCGTACAGATCTACCTGAATGCAGGGCATTTATTTGGCTGCTGGCATAATCCCACCGTAAGCCCTGTTTAGCCACTCTGAAGCCACAGCAGCACTGAAGCAACATATGAGAGTCCTGCTAGCGGTGGTATAGCTGCTGCTGCAAAAACTAGGGAGGGGGACTTTAAGGCAGGGTGGGTTGGCAAGAACAGTGGCTGCAACGTGGACATGATGGCTGGGAAAAATGGGAGTGATCCAGAAATGGAGAATGCCCGTGGCCTGGGAGGAGACACTGTGGACAGGAGGAGAGAGAAATCAAAGTGGTCTGGAGGAAAAGCTTCTGAGTGACAAAACGTCCTATTGTGGGGACATCCAGTTCAGCCACAAATGTCCGGTTACCTGGCCAGCTGGAGGAGTAGCTAAGGTGTCTTTGTAACCAGTGACCTGTTAGTGGTGGTTACGGCTAAAGAGTAAATTACAGAAGTTCCTGGGCTGTCCTGGTACAGGAAAGGTAGGAGGCTGCTTCACAGCTCAAGGGGGTACAGCTTAGAATTGCATTCATAACCTACGTTTTTTGTTTAGTTGATTTGGGTTTTAGTTTGTTTTGCTCCTGCATACTGCTCTGGAGAAGAGGATGGTTAGGGAGAGCTGCCTTTCAGCCATCTTCTCATCGTTTGTGTTGTTTTGCCCTTTCCAGGCACTCTCAGATAGTAGGGCATCTGGCAGGGGTAACCCTGCAGGGCTTCTTTTTCTCATGTTCCCATAAAGT
>NW_008825433.1:1103419-1111633 GCF_000699105.1 Pygoscelis adeliae
GAAACAAACAGAACTGGAAAAAGCAAACCCTGCCTGGCCATAACGAGGAACTGGGCCCCTCATTTAAAACAGAAACTTTTCCTTGGGAGGTCCAAGGGAGATGTTGCTCTGTTAGGCTGTGAAATAGCTTCCCAAGGGAAGGAACAGAAATCCTATTGTGTGAAACAATTTAAATTGAACTGAACAGAGCACTGGCATATATACTACAGGGAGTACTTTTGTACAGCCAAAGGGATAAGTAAGACTAACTTTAAAGGTCTTTTCTGTATCTTCTGGCAGTGACCCTCTGGAATCAAAGGCACCTGAGAGGAAGCTTAGCAATGGCATACAAATACTGTGTGTGTGACAACTCATAGAGAATTAGGGAATTAACCTTTCTTCAACATAGGATAATGCAATGAAAATTGAGGAAAGAGATGTAGGCTTGATATTCAGAAGACTTTATTGCCATGTAAAGTGATACAGTCCTAGGAAATAGGCTGTCAAGGGAAACAGTCAAAGTTAAGAGCCTCAAAGGATTTAAAGCCAAAATTGATGATTATCTAAGCTGGCTGTGGGGGAGCACGGCTGAGAGAGGAGCTAGTTCAGTGCAAAGGTACGGTCTGGAGCTACTGCCTTCGTTCATGACACACTGTATTCTGCTATCTTCCCAATCAAAGGTAATCTCAGTAAGCATTTGATGGTTTCTAATTTTGAGATTTTTTTTTTTTTTAAATCTTCAAAAGTACACAAAAGGCATGGCATTGCTTTTGTTAGCAGTGGCAGTCACCTGGAAGAAGCCACAGTATATCATGGCGGGGGAGTTCCTAATGCAATTTGCAACCTGTGGGGGAGAATTTAACCTCCAGGATGCTGAAGATAATATAGTGATGCAAATACCCGTGAAACAATTGCTGTTTCCTTTTGGCCAGATTACTGGCTCCCATTTATATTATCTCTAAGCTTCTTCTACTGTTAGATGTTTTTCACTTATCCCCTGGTGTGTACATTATGTCACCTTCAACTCACAATGCCAAATTCAGAAGTGGTGTCAAAGAGGATAGAAATCAGGTATCAGCATGCTGCCAGAGGCCTGAAGGAGTGGGGCTCAAAGAGGATTTGCCTGAAGATTCTTGGCCAGAGACCTTTATTTGCAGATGCATCCGGCTGTAAATATACCTTGCACAGAGTGTAATTCTTTTACAAGCTTTTCTCTCTGTATCAGTTACTAAAATGAACTCAAAGAAGCAGAAGATTTCATTTCTGTTAGGTGTTGACCGCTGACTTTAGAGAAAAGGATCAGGAGCCCTCCTTGTACCGCCTGTGTTCCCTGGACAGATGAAGCCCTAGGTCCTACTGCAGAACATGGAGAACCTGCAGGACTGCTTTCTCCTAGTGCCTCTATCTGCAGGAGTCGTTTTGTAAGGAGTTTTTATAATATGTATTTTTCCTAACATGGAATCCACTGAAGTTAATAATCTTGTTGGATTTAGTAGCTTTTAAATCAAGCCTCCATCCTCTCTGTGAGAAAATGTACAGCTTCCCCATAAAACCAGGGCAATGCTAGTGTACGGGATGGTGGGCGAAAGGTTTCTGTGATAGTAACACAACATTGTTTATGAAAGTGTCATGACAAAAAACATACCCATTCTAGTAAAAAATGAATTCACAAAACAATTTACAGTGCAAACCTGACTTCTACAGCGTGCCTGCTGAATTATCTATTATAAATTAGCTCATTTTAAAATTGGTGAAGTCTGCAGAATACTGCATTCCCTCTGGACCAGGAGCTCTACACATACTGTCTCACAGGGGATAAAAAAGTAATTACCGAAGATCACCCTTTCCCAGACAAGTGCTGTGGACTGTTCAACCACTCATTTACAATTTAATCCCAGGGTCCTCACTGAAAAACGTTTTCAGGTGCTAACTTGAGGCTAACAAAATGGTTATTTAAATTAATTACATTTCAAAAACAGAAAGCATACTTTCAATTGTGTGATATAATTGAAGCTGTTACTTTTGTGGGGAGAAGGGGAAAAAATGGAATAGGATTGTGTGATTTTTAATTTTTTATTATTACTTTTTCCTCTCTCTCTCACACATACCAACTGCTTCCTGATTCAATATAATTTCTACTTCTTCTTAACGTGTAGATTGAGTGATAAATAATCGTCTATTGTTTCACCAGCTAAAATGTTTGAAACTTCCCATAGATTAAAAAATACATATTTTTAAATGTTTCTTTGAGAAGTTTTTTTAAAAGTTTAAACATTTGATACAGAATACAATGGGATAAAGAATCATAATTCTTAAAAATGACAGGTTGTTAGTGGTCAAATTTCATATATTTGTTTTAGAAACAGTTAATGAGAGCAACCAATACTATAAGACTTCTTTTCTTATAATGAAGTATGTGCTACTTGAAAACAAGATAATTTTTCTTTCTAAACTCCTCTTCTGTGGTTTTTTTGCTATTACTCTGTGTAGTGAAAGCAGTAAGTTTTGCTTAGTGTTGAAGACTCAGTTCATATTCAAAGGATCAGATTTTCTTTTGGTGTAAATGAATTGACAACAGTTTACACTGCTCATTTAAACCATCTGAGATTCTGGTTTTTGTTGTGGCCTTTTCCACCCTTTTCCATCCATTTCAAACAGCATTGTTGAAAAGGTACCGAGGTCCAGATCTGCAAAGTGCCCATCTTTCTTTGAAATCAATGTGATTTACATTCCTAACTGCCTTTGAGCAACCAAGACTGAAGGATACAGTAATGTGAAGGCATATACAAAGTGAAGCAATCCCAATTTAAATTTTAACGTGGTTGCCTTCAGTCCTTTAGGAAAACAAAAACAAAAAAACTTGAAAAAAATAAACCAGAGGAAAGCATTTCAGAGGCCTTGAAAAAAACATTTTATTTCTTGTGGATCCTTCCTCTCTGGTAATTTTAATATGAGTGAAATATTGTACAACAAGGAACTCCCAGGTGATCCTCTGTCATTTCTGGTTCTCAATCTAGAAGCATGTGTATGTCAATGCTACAAGCTTGCTTTGCCTGGGCTATAGTACCTGCTCTTTGACGTTCACTGAAGTGCTGTGTGCTACAGTGACAATAGCATACAATTCTGCAGAATTCAGTGGGGATCATTCCAGGTACAAGAAAGAGATCAGAACAGTGCTCACTTAGCTCACATTTCAAATTAAAAAGTCAGGCACATGATACACTGAAGCTGTTATTTTTCATCTATCTCCAATACCTCCAATTCTCAACTTTCAGGTAAAGTGATATATTAGGAAAGCATAAAATGCAGCAGGTAATGAAAATCATGAAAAATATTATGTTAGTGTTTATTATTACTCACTTAGAGAGATAAGTGAAATGTATCATGTGTACTGCCAACAAAAATAGCATTGGTATTTGCTGGAAGATGTTTTCTACGTCACAGTGATTTCAGATTTATACATTGCATTGAAGTCTGTGCTGCAAGTCTGGAAAAATTATCACACAAGGTATGATGTAAAAGGTCCCTTGCAAGATGCTTTGTTGGACTGACAGGATGCCATACCAGACGACACCTGGTAAAACAAAGCAAAGATGTGCCAGTGGCTGTTGTGTTTTCCTACTCAGTCACTGGGAACATGTTGCAGCTTTTAAGTCTATTGCTTGGAGTCCATCCAAACCATCTGCACCCATATAGCCAGCAGCGAAGCAAAATGCTGTGGGGTCAAACTTGCACTTTGTGAAAAAAGGCAGTCTTGCTGACCTCCTAATTAAGTCACCTATTGATTTCAGGAGTTTGTAGCTGGCACTGTTAGGTATTTTGCATGAAGTAGTTGAAGGATGTAGAATGGGTGAAGAAACTTCTGTGAAAGCTATGTGCAATACACTGATGCAATACAACCATGGAGGGCCCCCTGGCAGCCACCAGCTGAAAACCCAGTAGCATCACTGGAAATAATCTGCTGGCCATAATGACCAGACACAATCATCTGGATCATCTTGTAAACAGCATCAACATCGCATTTAAACAAAGTCCTTTCCATGAAAAGCATGTTACCAAAGATCTGTTGTGTGAAATTTTGGTTTTGATGATGGTGCTTGACTCTTGCTCTATAAATTCTTGCAGTGTAACAGGCTAAAGATGATGAACGAGATGTTGGTATGAGCCACTCAGCAACAGATGTTGAAATATCACTCTTCCAGAACGTGGGACACAATTTTAAACAGATAGGTACTGGAATGCTCTTATCACAAATTCTCTTCAGATTGTAAGCAATGTGAATAAATTATATCCATGTTTTATTTTTTTCATTCTTAAAAAAAAAGTCCAAGTCCTGTTACTTACAGTAAAACAGATTTATACTGTTTATCTTGAGAAGTAAACTTTCCCTGCTGTAATAATTAATTTTACAATTATATGAAAATGTAGGTGCTATAAGGTGTATTAATTTCATCTTCAAAGTGACATCATGTAAACAGGGAAAAAACAGACTTTATTCTTCTGAAACAAGTTGATCCACTCAGAACTACATCAGTCAATTTCCTTATTCACACTACTTCATAATATTAAAGGTGGAGGACCATGAGTGTCTGCTATCTAGTACTGGAAGCTTAAGTGACAGAGAGATTATACAATTTACTTTTATACAAGGAAGTCTTTTACCCTTTCTCTTCTTTTTTTTTTTCTTTTTTTTTTTAATGAGACACGTAACATATTATTAGAAGTACATTGACACACTAAGAAACCAACAGATGATGCAAAAAAATGTGTTACCCCAGAGATCTGTTGTAGTGCGTCTCCATTTCTTTTTTCTGATCACAGTTCATTGTTGTATGCTCCCCATAACAGGCTTTATTCAACTCAGGGACTTGCTCTTTCCGTTCAGCAGTGTATGTCCTTAACACCTCTCCCCATACCTTTTGTCAGCTGTAATTTCAAGAACCCTTTCTCTTTCCTGCACGCAATGGAGGAAATGCATCCATCCACCTTGGATGCAAAGGTGTCTGAATGAGTCTGTTACCCCAGTGTGTTGCCTGTTCCCGCAGTAAAGGGAATGAAAATGCTGCCAAAGCCAGCACAGGTGCCAGGGGTGAGGGCAGACCTCGGCGGTGCAATGGGTCTCAACAGGGTCAGAGGCCAGGCTTTCTCGCCGAGTGCTGCATGCTGGTACAGCGCAATTGCAAAGCTGCTGAGGGACTTGTGACTCCTAGCTTATAGCATGGGTCCTACAGTTAGGGATCCCTTTGTCCACATTTCTTCCTAGGGGCCAGGAGTGCCTGGAAAACTGCTGGCAAAGGGAAAACTTTGCATTCTGTGTTGTACCCTGTCCCTGGAGAGTGCAATTAAATGCTATAAAATCAGGCTGCATCTGCTGAATCATTTAAGACTGAAGCTGAGAAGGGGAATGAGAAATATGGGTTGGTTTAAAACCAGCGTGGAATCTGGTAACGCAGGTGAGCACTCCCAAATCTTTCAAAACTTTGCAGTCCACAGTTTCAGTTTTTCTTTGCACTGCATTGTACCTCACTAGACCTTAGTCCAAGAAGCCCCTGAAACCACTGGCCCGAGTGTGCTTTAGCCTCTTCATCTTAAATGTTTTGTTTGTTATAAGCTGCTTCTAAATCCAGTAGTCCATCATGTTCAGTAAAATAATATTTTTCATAGTAGTGTTCCATCTACTTCGTTTATAAATATCAATGCTCCAACAAGGTAGCGATTGAATTATTTTTCCATGAAGCTATAAGTATTGTTGTTAATATTTTTGGCAGGTCACATCAGAGGAGAGATGGGAAGTGAAAGCATACAAGTCAAAAAAGCTTTGTTTCCCCTTTAGCCAAGGTAAAAGGACTCTAGTCTTCCTGGGTATAACATAATCAGCACAAAAATTTTGCAGAAAGACTTACTCCTGGTATAGGATGAAGAGGTCTTTTCCCCTCTTATTTTCTTGTTTGCAGAAAATGTTGGATTTCTGAATATGTTCTCTGTGAGAACACTTATATACATTTCAATTAAAAAAATAAAGTGGACATTATTCAGTATATTTTTCCCCCATAATTTGTTTTCCAGTATTTGCAGTATTGTGCAAATCATCTCATTACGTATTTTTCATTTGCAGTAGGAACACCTTTATGTCTCCTTGACATCTTGTATTTCCTTTGTCTTGATCTAAATAGCATCATTGAGTCAGCAGTGAGCATACATTGGTTGTGCTTCTTCAGCTCTCTGTGACATCTTCGACCTTTTCTCTTCCTGCCAGTTTGCGTTTCCTTTTTAGCAGGCCAATCTTTCCTTGCAACTTCAATATAGTCTCACACATACCTTTGAGGACTTACCCATCTTCAGCTCTCCAGACACACTGCAGTCTCCCTCTCTTTCTTCTGAAAGACTGTAATCCATTTTAAATATCATATAGAACAGAAAGATCAATTATTTGTTTTGGCTTTCCTTCCGTGCCACCTCCAGGACTTTAACAGTCTCCATCCCCTACCCTCCCTTCCCATCCCTAGCTTGAGGCTCCTCTTCAGCACTTTCTTCTCTTTCACCTGTACAGGCTGTTCTCTCCAGTTCTTCATGGCCTCTCTCCCTGCTCTGTGGAGGGACAGAGACAATACTCTGTGTCCATGGGTTTCAGGCTAAGAACTTGATTACTGCAACTAATTAATTAATTAATGGACCCTAAAACTTGTGTCATAAATTATTTTCCTGTCCACACACATTCCCATTTGTCCAAATTCTTTCTTACTGGTTGTGCGGGCAAATCTCCCTCCCTTTAAATCACTTCTGTGTTTCAGGTAAAAACCCAGGTTTTTCTTCTAACCTTCAAGACATTGTACACATCCGTTTCTTGCTGCTTAGCTGCTGGTGTTATCTTCTTGTGTGAACTTTCATTCTTACCCATTCTGCCAACGTGTCAAACTTTGAATTTGGTGCCTGACTTCTGTTACTGGCTTCACGCTTTTCCATGCCAATACTTTATGCATATTTTCATTGCACTGGATTAATCTGTAAGGCTGCAACAACCTCCTCCTTCAAATCCTGCCTTAAACTCCTTTTTGTTATGATACCAACACTATTAATTAATTTACTAATGAAAGCTGTATCAAGAATCCCAATCCCTGTATGTGCAAACTAGCTTTGTAAGATTCAGAAAGTGTATATATGCACATACTAACCCCTCTAAGTATATAAATGCTTTGCTGTTATCTTTCCTTGTTCCTTAATGCTTATTGAATTTTCTGGTTAAATAAACAAATCAAGCAGGGGGCCCACATCCTCAGAAGTTACCTCTGGTTCATCCTGCAATCCAACAGATTCTTTCTATTTTTTTCCTATATGTATTTTAAAGTAATATAAATTTTCTATCCTTTGGGGCACAAGCATATGTGAATGTATTTCTTTCCCTGCCCCCAACTTAATTGTATATTAAGTAACTAACTTAACAATTATTCTTATCTATGTTATGAAATACCTTAAAATTCATACAATTATTGGGGTTTTGTTGTTATTTGAGTTGTTGGTTTTGTTTTTTTTTCCTCCCAGGGGAAAGAAATTCAAATCTATGAAATCTGACAAATAAGTTAGAAAATTAATTCCTAATTATAGTGTTGGCTGTAAGCACATTTAAGTGCATCTTATTAAAACTTTGAGGGATATGAAAGGAGCATATCTATAACCTGAAGATATTTATTTTCTTGCTTCTCTAGAACTTGAAAAAGAATTTAAGGTAGAAGGTATGCATGGAAAACAAGGCAAGTAGCCATTGGAACTGCACGGAATTTCTTGTTGTGAAAATTTACTTTTTAATTAATCTAGCAATGATACAGAAAACTTAGATACAATATTTAAATCATGACAATATTGTATTGTTTCATCCACAACAAAATAACTTATGAAGAGCCTATGAAAAGATAGTGATAGGTTCTTTTCTACCCATAAAAAAGTACTCAAGACAGCATATAAATGCAAAACAAAGATACCTAAGAGCGAGTAGATAAATCAAACAGAATTAATAAAGCAAACCAAACGTCTAAGAATGTAGCCTTGAGGTAAAACCTTTAGCCTTGCCTGAAAAATGAGGCAACTTTGTCAACATTTTCAGTAGTGCCCTTGGGTGTTCACTGCAGCATCACATGGTTACATCTCACCAAAATTTCTCTTTAAGGATGTGCAACAGGCATTTGTTAATTTGCTGCCCTTTGTCTTTCAGACAAGGACATTTTTCTTGATCCAGGGCCC
>NW_008825433.1:1111659-1129075 GCF_000699105.1 Pygoscelis adeliae
TTCTTGATTCAGGGCCCCTGTAGAGTTCAGGAGGAATTTTGAGATCACCACAGCTGAGCAGCTTGGCTTGTGGTATGAAACATCTCTAGGGAGTCTGAGTGGCCATCTGAGGGCCATGAGCTGGATGCAGCTGTTAAGCCCCAGGACTTGTGCTGCTCGCATCATATTACCAGCAACATGATGTTGTGTTGCCATTATTGTCCAACAAAGAGCTGGAGTGATCTGGGAGACCCTGTGAGAGTAACTGAGATAATAAAGTGTCTGGAGCAGAGCTCGCTGGCAGCATGCCCTGTCCAGTTTTGTCCTACAGTGGAGTAGTGGGCCCTGTTAGAGCCATTTTCTTGCCTGCAAGGTGCTCCCACAGCTCTTCCTCCTTGTGACTCTTTGGGGAAGCTGATACCTGCCCTACAGGGAACCAGATGAGAGTTTTGGGATGAGGTTCACAATGAAGCTGGTTAGCCCAAATTAGTGTTAGGGAGTTAGAAAAATGTCTGATGCAGGTTGCAAATCAGGAAAGCTTTTTGATGAACTATGCTCATTTTCATTGTAGAGCTTGTCCCCTCTGAGCTTTTATCACAGGTAAGTGTAGGTGCCAGTGTTTCCTGTTTGTGTTGATGAACCTCAATGTCTGAAAAGCACCGCCCTTTTTTCACCAGTAGGACCTACTCTATAATGGACATCAAGTTGTGGAGATCATATTAGCTTCCAGTAACCCTGCAACAATTTTTTAGGTATTGTCTAAGCTCACAACTGAATCAAATGGTATTTGAGTGCCCTTCAAGAGTGAGCAACTGTTTTCTGGAAGAAATGACTGATGTGCACCTTATGGTCTTGAGCTCCTGGTTCCCTGCTTCATCCTTCACAATGGTCTTAAAAAAATCCTATTCTAACCCTGGATGAAGCTCCCTTAGTGCAGATATTTTATTGCCAAATGTACTGTAAGACTAGGCTCCACAAAGTGCTTAGGCATGGGTGAGCCATCCGTTGATTTTGCTGGAGCCACAGACATTGCAAAAGTTAATTATATGTGTAAGTAAGTAAGTGCTTCGTTGGATCAGAGCCTGCATCTCTTTAAATTATTAAAAAAACCCACCACCAAAACCAAAACCAAACCATGTTCAGCATGGTTTGGTTTTACTTACATAAAGTAAGTAAAAATACTGTCATGATAGCTATTAGAAGTTTATATGGTAGAGAGAGGAATGGGGAAAGATATTTAAGAATATTCAATTTCTCTGGGACTAAGTATAGCAGATTTTTTTTTTCCCTAAAACAATCTTTTGTGTAGTAATATCAAATTACTTACACATGTATATATTTGTTCAGGAAAAAATATCCATGTTATGAGAAAACTAATGTCTCCTTGATAATCAAATATCCATTTGATTATCCAAATCTTTCCAACTTCAGTAAAGAATGTATAGATCAAACATGAAAGTCTTATCAACTGATGAGAAAAAAATGCATTCAGATTAAAAAAAAAATCATAAAACATATATTTATTTATTACTGGAATGTCTGTGAAAGGGAAGACTGCTTTTTTTCAGGTGTTAGTTTTCATGCTTTTCCATAGGTACTCTACATGCACTTACTACATGAGAAATAAAAGTGCATTTCAGACACTCATTTTGATTCCGATGAACATTGGATTAGATTCTAAAAGAACATTATTTTGAAGGTAGGAAGTAATTCTGAATTGGCACAATACCTGCTGCTTCTTAAACTGCTTATAACATTTATGCTTTCTGCATTAATACAATAATTTCAGAAGCGTGTTATTACAGCCTCTGTATAAAAGCTGTGAATAAATTGAACATATTTTAGTTTTGCCTTTATTTTTCTCTCTAAATAAAATGATGCTTGTCATCTGGCCAAACTGACATTTTGCTGACAAGCTTGAAAAATCAAGTCTTTTTTTTTAATGCTACAAGTATATAAGAGAAATTTTCATTTTCAAAATTATATTCAGAAAACAAACAAAGTTTTAGTGAATAAGTAACATGTTAAATATGTTTCTCTTTGTTTGAAAAATTATGTGAAAAATCACCAGGCAGCATGGTGACTTATTAATAGAATAACTGAAATAAATAAACAAACAGATAAAATTCCCAGAAAACTAAAAACTTTACCATACTTCATATCAAGTGCCCTTATAAAATTGTTACATGTTCTCTCTATAGGAAAACTTAGCTGCATTAGGTAGGCAATTTACCTTTTGCATTTTACCTGCAAAATTTTCATTTCCCAAATGAATTCACATGGATTTTGGAACAAAAGTCCTCAAACTGGGAAATTAAGATTTTCTGGTTTTTTAAAGAGGAATTTTCTGTTTTCTGTTTCAGTAATCCATTTCTCCTCCATATGTATTAATTTGTGCTAGTCAGCTGGTTTGGAAAAAAAAAACCAACAAACTAGTAGAGTTTGAACTACCTAACCTTGTATACATATTTGAAGCTAATAGTTGCTCATGCAAAAATGCAGCCTGTTTTTCTCAAACATTGAATAAGTGCTGATTCACAGCTGGATTTATGCTTTGAAACCTTCAGCAGTGATTTTGGTTGCTTGTTTCTGCCCTGTTCTATAAAAGTGCAAAGTTTAGGTCCATATCTTGTGTTTCCTGTCATTTTGAATGACATTCATTGGAACCTGAATGACAGCCTCTTTGGAAGCATATATGGTAGGACATATACATGCCAAAAGGGAAAGATTTGTTTTTAAAAATAGGTGATTTCCATATTTATGCCCCTGTTAATCACAGACCATATACTGTCAGAAAACTCTGTCCAGTGTAGAGATGTGGCAACAACATAATTAGACTCTTAATTTCTCTTTAGATTCCAAACTTCTTTTTTATTTCATTGATATTCAAAAGATGCAAGCATCATTATTTTGTTAGAAATTACCCTCGTCCACCCTAGTTACTGTGAGCAAACATGTAATTATAAAATGGACCACATTACTGAAATCAAATTATCTTTTGAGAAGATGTGTTCTGTGAGGAGTAAGGATGCTGCTAAGAAAACCTTTCTGTGACTAGAGCCATATGGGTGGTTAGCCCAATGCAGCAGTACAACATATGTGGCAACAAGTGGGAGAGAATACGAAGAAATGAATATACTTTTGCTCCCTAATTTGACAGCATGAAGTGTGTTGATAGGATATTTGGAATTCCTCAATTTTTTTTTCAGATTTTGCCTTATTTTTTTGTCTTTGGTATGCTCAGTACTATGAGCGATTTTTACATCTTTCTCCCCCACATACTCTTACCCAGTTGATGAACTATGTCCTTAGGACACTAATAAACGAAGTCATTGCTTCTGCCTTCTGTGAATCTGACATTATTAGCTATGTTAATCGACAGTGGTTCATGCTACCATATTGAGAGAAATCTATTGCTGGGGAGTGCATGAAGGCAGTGCATGAAGGTAGGAGAGGATTTGAGTCTGTGGGAGATGAGAAAGCATGCTGCACATCCTTCTTTTATGAAAATTACAGAGATTAAAATATTAACATGCAGAGAGTGTTGGCAGAAATAGAAACAACTAATTTTATCAGTGTAATCTCTTCCCCAGTTGTAAGATCAATTAGATATAAACCTTCCTTTTAACTAGGGTACATAACAAGGATGAGAAAAGAAAATAGCTAGTCACTCTATATATGAGTAAGTTTTCAGTGTGTCCTTGTTCTTCACTCACATATTTGGAGATGAATAAATGCTTCAGGGATGGGTTACATCTTGCAGTGGGGCTGTGGGGACAACGCGGCCCTGTTCCTTGTTCTGCCCTCCATCTCTGAGCATGTTGTACCCTGGGGAAGCACAAATGCCTTTGGAAGATCCAGGAGGGAAAAGCCCAACATTACTCCACTTCAGAGGGTAGCGGCAGCATACCTTTCCCTCTGCATGGCTGGAACGATTCAGGTAAATCCTGGTTTTGTCTGTTCTTCTTTTCATCCCTCCTCACCTTGAGGAAATGTGAAGAAATGAGTCTATGCTTGAGCATAGCAATTGCATTTTCACCTGGCCAGTACTGAGATGAAGGATGGTTCTTCACTCCCAGTTCCAGAAGTTTACCAAAATGTAACGATCATATCAAAGGCTCAGTTCCCTTTTTTTATTTTTATTTTTTTCTTCCATTCAGAATGAGGTTGTTATCTGGCTGTTTGCTCACTCATTGAAAAAAAAATATAGAAGCAACAAGCTCCAACAGGCAAAAGATTAATATCAATGTCTATTCCCTTGTGAATTTATTTGATTTGATGACGAATATGTTGTAAGTGAAGTTTTGAATTGGTGGCATGTGATTTCGTGTGCGAAAGCCATTGTGTAAGGAGTATGTGTAACAGCCCTTGGCCATTGCTCTAGCCTGATTGTTCTCAGCAGAAAATGGATTGGCGACAAAGCTATGCCACAGCCTGCCTCTAAGATTGGTGAAGACTTTTTTCATCTTATCTGCTTGATATTCACACTTCGTACACAATCTATTTATTCAGGCATCATGCAGAGAAAAAACAGTTTGGACCCCAGAGAACTATTCTGAATCTGATGTGTGAGGTTTCCTTGGATATGCCATGTTTTAGTTTTGAATTAAGAAAGTTTAGGTACTTATTTAAGAAGATAATTCAGCAGTGACTTTTGGGGAAAGATGACAATCTTTTCTCTAATTGTGTGGCAAAATTACATTAAATTATATTCTATATCTCTATTATAGACAACAGAGGGTTGAGAGCATTGGGAAAAGAAAAAAGGTGTTATTTTGCCACTATAAAACCTCTGTGGTATAGTCACACCTGGAGCCTGTGTGCAGTCCTGGTCTCTGCATCTCAAGAGAGATGTAGAGGTACTAGAAAATGTGCAAATGATCCAAGGCATGCAGACACTGCCTTAGAAGAAAAGGCTAGAAAGTCTGGATTATTTAGTTTGGAGCAGAGAAGACTGAGGGAAGGCATGACCCAGAAAATCATGCAGGTGATGGTAAGATGGATGCAGATCTATGGTTCACCAAATCCCACAATACAGAAACCTGGGGACACTGGATGGTACTGAAATCAGCTTAAAAAGGTTAAAAAATACTTTACACAATGGGTGGTAAACTTTGGGAACTTTTTGCCACTGGAGACTGAGGATAGCAGATGGTTAACAATTTCAAAGAATATGTATCAAATGAAACAAGCAGAATGTGGGCCCCCATATTCCCTATTAAAGTGTTGTGGAACGAGAAGAAAGGACAGCAGAAAATGGCCAGGTTTTGCCACTGTTGGAAACCAAATCCTGTGCAAGAGGCAGTATTAGCTTAATCCAGCAGGATACTTCTCACGGGTTTCCTATTATCCTGGAAAGTTCTTCAGTTACCACAACCTATGTCTTAACAATACTGATTTTTTTCTCTGAAATATCCCAAATGTTGAGATAAATGTGTTTACCCTGAAACTTTTGTTGTACTGAGACTACTCCCTCTGAATTCTTCAGTGAACCACAGGGAACTTTCTTTTTAATTTTCTTGTGTATGTGTTTTGATGGACATTTGAATTTTCTACCAAAAATGGTCTCTGTATTTTTTGTCACAATTTTCTTCATGTCTCTTCATGTCTGTTAAAAAATTCTCAAGAACTACTCTATTATTTAAGGCAATCATACTTCAGCTATGACTTTCATAATGTCTTTACAACATCGTACCAGTAGCAGACTGTTTATCTCAATGATGACAGCACATGCTGTTGGGCAGGGTAGTGTAGTTCCATTGAGTTACATGAGCCAGTTGACTTAATAGGTCTCCACACATCCTGAAGAATATTTCTCTGCTATAAGTTCAAAAGGCTGAACCTAAATGCCCACTGGACACAATTTCTGATAGGGCCAACTCATCTTTTTTAACTTTAATCTTCTCTATCTCTAGCTGAAGCTACACTTTGTTTACTAATGCCGTCGACTAAGGCTCTGTCTGAGACCATCTGAGCCTGGAATAAGTATGATGCATCCTTGCAAGGCTTCTGCACCACACAGTATAAAGTCAGCTTTTGGAGAGAAAGAAGAGAGATTTACACATGCCTGGTAATTCTGAGCACTACTTTACTGATAATTTTTAATACTCCCAATATTCATGTAAAGTAGTGTAAGCCACGTACAGACCTGAGATTTGAATGTTGAAACAAACCCTTTCCAGAGGGCTGGGTAAAATCTTTTTTGGCAGTGCCTTAGCTTTTGGGGATCCCTTTGGTAATATTTTTCTTGTAAGTGTCTGAGAAACAAAGTTTGAATTTGTTAAAGAAGCTAGCTACCCATCCAACATCTTCTGTGACATTTAATTCTTCTTCACCATCAATCTCTCTTTTTTTAATCTGTAATCCCCCAAATTCATTGTCCCACTCCCAGAAAAACTGGCTAGAAAACTGAGCAAGGACTTTTGCAGTGAAAGTGATTTCAGATGGGTTTTGTTTGTTTGTTTGTTTGTTTGTTTTTAAGAATGGAGCAAATCTTATTTGGCAAGTGAACCCTTCTGCTTTTCCTGACTTTTCCAAGATCTCTCTTCGTAACAGGACACCTTGCTCAGAGAGATAATTGTGCCAAACAGTTAGTGATGGGACATAATTATGAATTTGGAAGCTACAAGTCTCCTATTGACTTGTAAGCTTTAAGTACATGAGGTGTCATTTGAGGCTTGTTTTGTTTCCAAGGAATTCTTTAATTAAATCTTCTTTTTTAATTCTTCCCCCTCCACACTTTTGATAAATTGCTGGCAACATTAGTGGCAAATTGCTGAATACAAAAAAGTTTAGACATAATGATAATTTAGTTCATTTTAGCACAACCTCCCACAGAGAACTTTTCCATACCTGTTTCCTGTTCTGAAGTCACACTTAAACTATTCCTGTTAAGAATTTACTACTTATCTTTGATAATGAACATGTAATTTTCACTTTGTAATAATTTTAAAGGGTTCATATTTTTTTCAAACTAATTGTCTTTCTTTTTGCATTAACAAAATTGCCATTTCCCAATGCAGTTTCTTAATATTAAGGCATAAATTAAGAGATATTGCAAAACACAAATGACTCAAATCTCTGTTGCCCTTTTCTGTTCCTGTCTGTGCAAAGTGGATGTAAAATGTTTCCAACTCTGGAATGCCAGCATTTGTACAGTCTTTGCACTTGAGCTTCAAGCTGATTTAATGTAAATGACCACATGGGCTCTGGGCTCAGGGATGTGATACCCCTGGTTTAGTTCCATAACCCTTAAAAAAAAAACCATCAAAAAAGCCCCCAACAACAACAACAATAACAACAACAACAACAAACACCCACCACCACCCTAACCTCTGAAGGCTTGTTCATTGCAAGAAATAAGGCTTCTTTTTTCAAGCTAGGCCTTGAAATCAGTCTTAGATCTTTGGAAGGCAAACTGCAATCTCACCCAACAAACCACCTGTACATGTGCTTACCTTAGCAGTCCTACTGGCTTTGAGGAGGTATGTTTCTGTGCATGAACTTGAAGATGGACCCTTGTTTTTTTCTGTTGACTGGGAAATTTTCAATCAATATTCAGAAATACCATACTGTACTTTGAATGAACTTGTAAAAAACTCAAGTTTGATTTCATTCATGTTCCAAAAGATCTGCTTTCATTTCTTTTCTCTCTTTTCCTCCACCTAGTAGTTTTCTCCCTGACAATTACTGTTTACACATCAGCATAGTGTCTGCATTTTTAGCTTTGAGCATGCCTAGTTTTGGCATGTGCTGGCATTTGATTTATGATTTGTTCATCCAGACCTTCAGGCTTCACAGATAGTGAATTTATTTCCCAGGTTTTCACAAACGGGTCAAAAATATCTTTAATGCTGCAGAAAGTAAAAAGCAAATGAGTTTGGGTCAAGATAATGCCTGTGCTGCCTCTATGACAAGCATTCCAAAATTGTTCATGGCTTATAACCATGTTAAAGTATTCACTGAGAGCAGGGAGTCAGGCTGCCCATTTAACTTCAGGCTCTGTATACTCACTGAATAATAAACATCTTTCTCCTAGGAAAAAAAAACACAAAATATTGCATATGTATATGCAATAAAATATGATGATGTAACACAGTTATGATGGATAAACAGCGATTTTACCAGCAATGGCCTCCTGTTAAAGGAAATGAATGACTGTACTTTAAGTGAGATCAAAACTTTCCAACTGATGCAGAGTGCAGTCTTAATAAAATGAGAATTTTAGAGCCAAAGAAATTGGAAAGTTTACTTAGGTGGAGGAGGAAGCATTACTACATTGATTTAAACACAGCATTTTTCATTATAGAGTATACAAGGCCGCATACAGTTTTCAAGTCAGTTAAGTTACGGCTTGGAGAGAAAAAATTAAGAATAATGAGAAGGAAATAAAAGGCAGAATAAGCTAATGCTTAGAAAATCATGGTCAGTAGTTCTATAAATACAGCTTGAAAAATGTAGTCACAGGTTTTAATGGGTGAGAGAAAATTTCCCCGCCAAATGTAGCCACCTAAGTCATCAATTCATTATTAATTAGCTGTAGTTCCTCTCCAGGACTGCACACCCGGGTTTTAAATGGACAGTCCTTGCCCCAGGTAACTGCAGTGTGAGAGCAGATATGTCCCATCTGGGAGTGCTGACTGCATTGATGTGGGGCTGGGTGCTATGCTAGCCAGCTGTCTTTGGGGGGAGAATGTTTTGCAAATAGAACCAAATGTACACTAATGCAGCATCGTCTCTTGGAGACAATGTGCTAAATGGTCCTGCAGAGGCTCATATTTCTGCATCTGAGAAAACATGGATCAGGTTCACATTGCTCCCCAAGTCCTGGAGCTCGTCTGATGATACTCTTGAATCCACTTTCACAGTGCTTAGATCCCCAGACAGTGGGATCATATTAGAGATGTGTTTCCCATGGATGTAACCATTAGAACACCCCTATCAGCCACATCTATTTTACATGGTTTTCTGCAGTTAAATTTGTATTCTGTGGTGAATTGTGTATATTATTCCACCGTCTTCTAGGCTGCATAGGTCAAACTGTGCATTAAAAATAAGAATTTATTTGCAATATTTACCTATGAAATTGGAACAGATGTAGCACATTCAATTCATCACTAAATGCATCATGATTTGATTATTTCTGTGCTAGAAGGCCCTCAGGCACATGAAAGTCTCTAAGACAGTAGCATGCCCATCTCTCTAAAGGATCAAAATGTCTCTCTTCTGATCGGAGTCCAGCTCACAGCCAAGAGAGGGAGGTACAGTAGGGCTGGGATCCACGCATCTGGGGTCTGTTGTAGCAAGGGTGTTGACAAGACTCCCAGTTTATGCCAGTATCTGAAAGTTGATCAGCCAGATACATCTCCAACTACAGTATAACCATCTCATTTTTGTCAGAGGCTTAAAAAAAAAGGCTTGATTTTCCTCCTCTTTCTACTCATGCAAACATTTCTGACCTGCCTTGCTTCGTATTTTGGGCAAGGATATTTCCTCAGGAAGCCTCATAAGAGTGGTTAGTGGATTTTGTGGGGCAGCGAAGTTCAAAATTCAAGTAGAATTGTTTTATCAGTAATCACCATCAGAGTTTCTTTGATACTCCTTTCCAACTCCCCCATCTCCCCCACTGGAGATTTGAAACTATATTTACATGCATCCTTGACAGTCCTGTCTGCTGTTTTACGAGACATGTGGAAGATGGGGAGTGAAGCTACTTTCTGGGACACAGTAACTCTGCTCTTTGGCATGCCCCTTCACTGATTTTGCTCTAACGTTCAACCAAACAGCATTTGAAGTTAAGTTACAGGAGCTTTGTTCTCAGTGAGAAGTGAATTATTAGTACATTAGGCCTAGAGATGAGAGGCGGAGTGGGTGGTGAAGTGAGGTTACTGTGAAGTGTGCACAAAGATGATCCCTCAATTCAAGCAGTTACATAAATCATAAAGGACCACCCCTGACTTGAAAACAGCAGTGTGGTCTTTTCTGTTGTTCAATGCTAGTCATGGGTGATGGAAGAACAAGACAGTCTTACAGTCTTGTTATAGTCTTCTAATTGATCTGGACTTTTGTTAATCTAAATTAATTAAGTTATTCTTTGCTCATTACACATTATTACTGAAGACCTGGAAAGGGCAATTAGGAACAGAATAAACAGCAGCAAATGGTAGCTACACAGATGAGTCAACAAGGTGGCCCATGTGTTAGAAAAGATAAAAAGGCCAGTGGAGGGGAAAAAAAAGGGACTAAAACATTTATTTCTATGTCTAATGAAAAGTGAACATAAATGCTTCAGTTGTTCAGTCTCATCCTCAGACAGGCAGATGTGCTTCATTGCCTCCCTTATTAATTCAGTGACTCCAAATGTGTATAAGTATAGACTTTGATTAGGTTACATACCTGAGGATGTGGGATTGGATCAAACCTTGAAAGCATCCTTAAATAGATGGGGGAAAAGGATAAGAAAATTCTGAAAAAAATTTTAAGTAATTAATTCTTTTAAGCAGACTGTAAGCCATATCAAATAATAAGTATAAAAAGACTTGTTTTAAGTAAAACTGGCAAGTATAAGAAGCCAATTCCTTCAAGAACAGATGCTAGCAAGTGCTTTAAGTAAAAACCTCAAGAAATTGATATATCATAGAGGAATTTGTTGATACACAGGGAAAAAATTAGTCATATATTAGAAGATACTAGCATGAAGAAGGTTCACTCAGTTCTGTGAGCACTCGTCCTCTATCAGTGCTAATATCAGTCAGTGTTTTGTAAATACAGTTGAAAGATCTCCAAATGTTCTGCGTCCCCCATCTGTTAGATGGCAGTATTGGGCCAGTCATGGGTTACTTCCAGCATTAATGCGGTTTTAACATTCACCTTACCCACAGTGAACATTTTTTTTTTTTTAAACTAGTAATTGTAAGCAAGGCATAGTGACCTAACTTACATGCAGGCATATAACAGAAGGGCAAATGGATGCTTCCCCTTGCTTGTAGTAGGACTAGGCCCAGGAGCTGTATTTTAATATATCAAGGATGCAAATTTGACAAATAGGTAGTACTGGCAACTCCAACAGTTTAAAGCATATAAGCCAGATCTTAAAAATTCCTAAGAACTGACTTAAAGTCATCAATAAGAAATAACATTTTAGAAATTTTTACTACTGTCTCTTGGATTTTGAACTAAATGTGTTTGGCCCAATTTTCCTCCAGTAATTGTGAGAGTTTTGGGTTGTTTTGCTCTTTTTAATTAAGATGGATGCTCACATGCATCCAGGAGTTTGTAGCTTCAAAAAAAAACCCCAAAACACAAATAAAAAAAACCAACCAAAACACTACCCTACTAAATGTGCCTAGGTTCATGAAATGTCATGAGAATCAGCAACTTTTAAACGCAATATAAAGGAAGGGCTATGTCTGTGTTTATCCTCTGTCACTCAGAAAAAGTCTGGGTTTGCTAAAGCACAAATATCTTGCTGCAGACGGAACTCTGACATCCAGAATAATCCTTTTTCTTTGTACTGAGTGGAATTCAGGATATGCTGTAAGGACCTGAGCACTCTAGTAAAGATAGTTGTGTCTCAGAAAGCAATGTTAAGTTTGCTTGCCTAGAGCTAGACATGCTTACCTAGAGAAATATGTAATCAGTATGTGAACAGTTTTCCAGGCCATTTTGGAGTGGTTTTACTGAGGGCCATAAAGAGAGATTGAGGGTAGCTGAGTCCCAGTACTACCATCCACCGTGTTTTGTTCATTCCTTGTGGTGCTCAGCAACTCTTAAATTATTGCCTTAAACATCTTCCAGCTGTCCATTCTGATATCCTGACCCGGCACCGCACCCCTCTGCAGTGAACCCTCTTCACTTACACAGGCTCCACATCTGCCTCTGACCTTCACTAACTTGCAAAAGCACAACAGGGAAAGTGGGAAGTGAAACAACTGGGCAAGAGAAATTAATATTATCTCCATAGGCAAGGCATAGGAAATGTCAAGGTCACTCCATAGGAACTAAGGAAAAATTATAATTGTTATTATTGAACAGCAATACCAATCACCCTGAAAATTGAAGCTAGGTTGGGATCCCAATGTGCCAAAACCCTGTATGCCCAGCTGCACAAATTCATAGCAATCATTGCCCCAGAGAGCTTATAGTCTAAATCAAACTGGTGTGGTAACATACTGGGCTGTCTCAAAAGAGATGGAAACTGTAAGAGATGAGCAAGGCAGCCAGAGGGAAAAAGCTGATATGGGAGACTGTCAGCAGGGCCTATTCCTTTGGTAGATTCAGATGCATATAGGGTATTTGTCATATTACTGGGACGAAAGGGTTGCCTTGTGTACAGCACAGAGCAAAAGACTATATATATTACAATGTATTATTCTGAATCCTGCCTTTGAAATTGAGACCTTGATCAAGCTTCTTCCATACCTGTTCCTCTTTCCAGCCCTTGTTGCTCCTACCTATTTAGTTTTTCAAAGGAAAAAAAAGCTTTTCGAAGAAGCCCACTTTAACATAGCATGCTAATTTCTTTTGGGCCTTTAACTGCACTAGATAAAAATGAATCACTCTTTATATACAAAGGTAAAATAACAGGATTTAAAAAAAAAATCTCTGCAATTGAAATGGTGTATAAATCATATAACATCTGTTATAATTCAGCATCAATTTTGAATAATATGTGCTGGTTTTCTGGTTTTAAGCATAAAGTTTAATAAATATAATAACCTTAACTACATTCTGAAGATAAATAATCTAGATCAAAGAGAACTACAGGAACAAGAAAATGTGCCAGAGAGAAAAACAGAGTGAAAATATGTAATTTTCCTCTTAACTTACTTGCCCATATAAATTTTTTTGTTGTTTACTTGCACTGTCTTTGATAGACATTATGAGTTTTCATCTTGTCCTCACTATTATATACCATGATGCATATTAAAGATTAGCATAACTATTTTTTGTTTCTAAAGTGTATGCTGTATGATTTATGAAAATCTGTCCACCCTGCCCACATGTATGGATCTGATGCTCACATTTGAGCTTTGTTTCAAACTCTTATGAAGCCATTCGAGAAAGAGAGGGCAGATGTGACTGTTCCTAGGTCATTCTCCTGCTGTAGAAACTGACCAGATTTCCAGACCCTAGCTATGGTTTTGAACTGGATGCATACTGGGGTGGTGTAAATAAACAGCTGTCTTATGTTAGAGAACTGAATATGAAGTAAGAGGATGAATAGATAAAATGCTATTTTCCAGCAGCTTCAGAAAACACAAAGTTAAAGACCTCATCACATGCTACGTAGACCAGAATTTTCCTCCTAGTTTCTGTAGAAAAAGTATTGAACAAATTTTAACCTACCTCATAAGGCTTAGCCATTTGATTTGCTCTGGTTCATTCTTTTATATAAATAGAGAAGGTGCCTTTTGTAATCTTGCAGAGAATGCACTGAATCCTTGAGGTGTGGCACCAATTATTGGTACAGATTTTAGTAAAGAAAAGAGCTGGATATAGAAGTCATGGATAGGTCAACTGGTAAAATTTTTTGTCAAATGCAAATGGTCAGATGGCTTATAATCATCCATGTTTGCTATTGATCTCAAAACGTAGACTCAATCTGTGAGAAATGTATTGAATTTTTTGCTCCTCTTCTTTTCTTTCTCTGATTTCCTTTAAACTAAATGTCATCCATATAAACTTTTGTTCCCTCCAGGCCTGTCACAATTTTGCTCATTTTTTTGTCAGATGATTTCTAGGGAGGTTTACAATGCTGAACACAAGGTGATAAGAGCAATATCTTTATATTACATTATAAATATCTCCAGCTTGGTATTGTCAAAGCACAACCAGACCTTGCTATCTGTACTGAGAGAAATGCAGTCTCTCATGCTCCCTTGTTTGCTCTGTTGTGGCAGCACCAAGAAGGAAGAGCACTGTTTGGGAATTTCCCTGTAGCAAACAAAACATGTCTTCTATAGCCAACTCTTACCACCCCTTCTCCCTAAGACATCTCTCAGATGTGTGGTTGTTTGGTGAGTAGTGTGCATGGCTACGTACTCAATTTGTGCCAAGTATCTGAATATCATCCTGTTTAATTTATTGAAGATCAGACTCCCAGAAGGAACATGGTAAGAAGCTAATGAAAGATCTTGAATTCCTCTCCTGTCTCCCAATAACTTTGATTAACAGAAAGTGCTTTTGGACCCGGTTTTCTTGCATCAAATTGTTAAATTATACAGGTTTCTCAAACTAAGGTTTAGGAACAGGTGTGAAAGAAAGAAAACTACACTGCTAGAGTATTACAAGAATAAGATGTTTCCTGCCTTCACCCCAAGCCTATGCTGTCTTAGCTCTCAATCTGAAAATGTAGTAGCCATGTGAAGAATCTCCTGTTTCCTCTTTGGAGGGGGAAGAGTGACAAAGAAGCTGTCCTTCCTTGCTGTTTGAGATACCAACCCAAAACAGTACCTCCAAAAAGCCATGTGCACTCATGGCCTTCAGAAAAATCTCTGCAGCGTGTCAGTGGTCATGAGTATTTGTAATCGATCACCAAGCTAGCACATGGATCCATGTCCCCTGACAAATCTCAGGCTTCTTTGCCCAAAACTGGATGAAACCTGGGTACAAGAGACCCCTTTCCTCCTTTTCCAGGTGATCCTGCACTTGTTGCTTCTTGCTTAGGCTGAGCAGCATTGATCCTGTCTGTAAGGCATAGAGACATGCGTGTGTGGAACAGAATAATTTTCTATCTAATCTTGTTTGAATATTTACTGTATAGTATTAATCAATTGTAATTTGACAGCTGTATTGGATTGTGTTATACAAATGCCTGTTTAGTTAGAAGAGATCAATAAATAAATTGATGACCTTGTTTTCCCTATATGAAATGGATATTTTAATTTAATTTAAATTGTGTTTGAAATAAATGGTGTGATAAAAAATATATTCAAGACAAGGGTCAAGGTAATAGGTTTTGAGGACTGAGAATTTAAAATCATTGATAAAAAAAGCAGCTAGTTTCTGAAGCTAAAGCACATTGTTGCCATACTGAGAGTTCATTTATTTCAACTAGATCTCTTAAATTTTTGAATTGTGCTTGCTGCTTATTTCATAGTTTAATTACAGTCCAAATAAACTCTACCCAAACTTCTGTTAGCCACCCCAACCCTTAATTTTAGAAAATGTTTGTAATGGAGCTATTTAGTGATCATTTGTCTTCATTTTTTGGGGGGATGTAAATTAGCTGTTTTAATGTAATACCAGGTTTCCAGTGGTATTTCTGACTGACCTGTGTTTTGCTATTATTTGTTAGCATATACACTTTAAATTTTTTTCTTAGACACACTCAGTACTGTAAATATTTTCTTCCTTTATTGTGTTTAACTTTCCTCCATCGTAACTAAGGGGTTGGCTCAGCTATATTGTTCCTTATGTTTTGGATAGTAATTTTACACACAGCTGGAAATAAGTTGTTTTGGGAATTCTTAGCTAAAAAGGCATTAAATCTAAGTCCATAAGTCTAAGACATTGAAACATTAAGTCTAACATTAAGTCTTTACGAAAATGAAATAAGGCCTGATTTTTTTCCCATCAAAGAGCTGTAATCAAATTAAATTTTCAGGGCCAAAAGTGAAAGTGAAATGGCACTGTGACCAGATTTGGGCTGTCCACTTAGGAGACTAGGTTTTGGAATAGCTGCTGCATCAGCAGGGCTGTCCTAAATAACAGGGAGGTCCTGGGAGCAGCAGATGCACGGCACAAGCTCAAAGGCTGAATATCATGTATGCAGGAAGACTGGACTTGTTTAGGTGAAGTAAAGCATGGTGATGAAAATGATGGCATCCTAGTGAGAGACATGGCTCTACCACAAAGGTCAGAAAAGGACCTGCAAGCAGGGAACCAGAAGTGGCAGGGAATGCTCCTTAGCTTGATAAATTGACAGTGGTTTTGGAAAAGAATAAATATGTTATCATTCTGGAGTTTGAAATCATCTCTGATCACACAGATGACTGCCTCTTCGCAGCAACTGAGCCAAGAAACTGTATTCAGTTTGGTGTAGCACTTAGGTTAACACTTAACACCATTGATAGCTGCAGGATTATGCGCATGATCTAACCTCAGCTTTACTTCAGGACTGCCTTGTAAAAGAATGTATTGGTGCATTCTAAACCAACAGAAAGGTATAGGATGGCAAAACAGACCATGGAGTAGGTTATGTATGCATCATATCTTCCATATAGAGCACAGAAAAGTTCTTTCTTCAGTTCCCTGAGGTTCCTTATTTTGAAGATCTGAAGCTAGCTGTTTTTCTTCACACCACTCATCTCATCTCAGAGGAGATCAGATTAACTTCTTTTGTAGGACCCTAGATGATCCCCAGCCCACATCTGTCCTCTGGGTAGGCTATGGGCACAGCGTCTGCAAGCAGGAGTGGGAGGGTGTATGACTAATCCTGCTTTCCGACTGTTGGAAATATTCTCTCTCAGCAGCATATACAAAAACTGAAAATTAGTCCAATTAAAGTGGACTATACCAATAAACAGAGAACACACAGCAACAGCTGAGTGATTATGTAGGGCAAAACAGTGTAGTAACCAACTGACTGCAACATGCCCTACTAAATTTAGATCCTATATCATACACGCAGGTAGGTGGTATGTACTGTGGTCAGCTACCTTGGACTTGTTTGCTGTCTTATTGGTTAGGTGTTCAGGTCTGAGCTGTTGTAAATTCTTTTACTCCTCAGTGCATACTGTCAAATAGGCTGCCTGGGGAGGTCATAGCTACAGTCCTGTTTAAAGACAGAGTTTTAAATTGTTTCTTTTCTCAGTGTTCATTTATTCAGTTCTTCTTTTCCATTGCCTACTGCTTTTGGAGCCTAGTCATGAGCAGAGCAATATACATTTAAATTGTTATTGCTGCAGTGTTGCAAAAGCTGTGTCTATCAGCTGAAGTGAATCACTGAAGCTACCTTATGATTTAAGCTACAGCTATTTTTCATGCAATTAAAAAATGTGCATGGCATAAATATATGACTGACCAGATTTACACGCTCTCATTCATGCTGGGGGAAAAAAAAAACTATCATCATTCTTGTATGCATTCAATATTTTGCATGACAGGCTTTTCAAATGTTATGAATGTAAAGCAATAATCACTCCAGGGCAAGATTAGTTTTTTTCTAGCATGCTCGTAACAACAATAACAACAACAACAAAACCCAACAATGATAGATAACTGAATGGTGGAGAGATTTTTAAACAGTTGTGAGAAAGTTTTCCAACAAGATTTTTTTATTTGATTACTTTTCGACTACTGCTGCTAAATATTGAATATTATCGTTATCCCCCTATTCTATATACAAATACTTAGGGTGCATTCAACATATACACGATTATAAGAAAATATATTACAAGTTGCAGTGTTGGTACAACTTGTTATAAAGCTATTC
>NW_008825433.1:1129097-1132587 GCF_000699105.1 Pygoscelis adeliae
CCCTTTCTTTTGATTTTGCCAAACTCTCACCCTGTGTGCCACTTCAAGCTGGGATTCTTGTGCTTTTTGAGAAAAAAGTCAGACAAAACTGTTTCTGAGAATAACAGTATGAGAACAACGTGCTATTTGGCCAATTTTAAGTAAAACCAAGTAAAATTAGATAACTGTTGTATTCCAGTACATAGCTCTGAAAGCTTTTCATCAAGGATTTCATATTTTGCAAAGAAACATTCTTTGTTTCCTGTTCCTTTCAGTGTTCACAGGAAATTATAAGCAAATTATAAGCATTGGAAAGATTTCTATACTGAAAGATGTAGATCTCTATATGCTTATAGCATATAGTGTAAACTCTAAATTGACTGTAATATCTGCAGCTGATGGGCAAAGAAAAAGGCAGTTCTGACAATCGTAGTCTGAAACGGGTCAAGCACATACGCCAACAACTTAGCAATAATTCTGTAATGCAGGAAGGAGAAATAAAGCTGCCGTGGAGGTGGGCAGAGAGGGAGGATAACTGGAGCTGCAGAGAATGGGAGAAAGAGTCAATTTTGAGAAGAACCAGAGAACAGACAGAAACAAGGAGTCTGGAAGGATGGAGACTGACGCTGGATCTTGCATCCACTAGCACAGGTGTAACCACCTGCGCCACTGGCTAAGGCAGAGGTACTGTGGGAAAAATATCAGCTGTGCGTGTAATTACAGAGCTTATGAGAATGCATGCACTAAGGCCGGTCAGCCAAATTTAATTCTGCCCTTTCCTATCTTACACATTCCCAACTAGCAGAAGACACTGCTTCACTAACATAATTTTAATTCATAATTATAGAATAAATTTGATATGTATATATAGCAACATCTTATTGTCCATTCCAGAATAGTAAAGGAGCTTAGCCCTACATGCAATATTATTTTAAAAGAGAATTATCATGCAAATGTTTAGAACTGCGTGTCTTCTGCAATAAAAAAAAGCTTTATTAGTTTTATAAATAAAGCTGTGTGAGATACCAAGTTAGATTTAGTATTAATACAGGGACAGAAACGTTTTGGTTATATAGTGGGAAGAAAATTTTGTGTGAAATAAAACAGCTGGACCTACACTAAGTAGAGTGGAGTATAAAAGATGGCTAGTAGCATCATAGACATGGAGGGCCTGGTTTTCCAAAGGGACAAAGCTTCTATCTGCCTCTGTTTTAGTAGAAGATCCTAGCAGCACAGCAAGTAGCCTTTCATGGCTTACAGCTGTACGCTTTAATGCCACCTAATGCTCTTGTGCACGACTCTGAAATTCATGGTCTGTCCGCCTGGCAGAAGGAAGCTGAACATCGGTTTGCAGGAGTCCTGAAATTTCTCTGAATTGCAAGTGCAGCAAATCAGCACAAATTTGGCAGAGAACACCCTGCAGTGGTTCTATATCAAGCTGTACTGTATCCCACTGCAGCCAGGACAAATGCTGCAGCCAGGAAGACCCTTCGCTAACAAGAATTTTCCCACCATTCAGGTTTAAATGAATCCCTCATTGTCTGACCATGGAACAGACAATTAGTATAACCTGTATTGGTCAGGGCCATTTTCTGACAGCTCTGCATCACTATTTGCTTTGATTTAGGCCATTATCTGCAACAGTTTAACTAGATAAATAAGAAATGCAGTATGTTTCTGTGCAATAGATAAAAATAATCCAAAATATAGAAAAATTCTGAGATACAGAGTTTGGAGAGAAAAGTGGCCTAAATCAGAAGAAAGCCTAAGATATGCAAAAGCCTAGACATCTGGCTCGTACAGCTCATATACAATCTCTTGACTTCTTCAGTGTTTTCAGAGAAAAACACCCAGTTTCCAGTTTCACAGCATTAGAGATGATCAATAAGCAAAAAGAATGAGTTTTCACTTTATATCGTATGTAAACATCACAATGAAATTTCAAGTGGAACTTATTGGATCAGCTATATTCTGGTATTTATTATATTATCATCTCTTTCTAACATATGTTTTCAGAGATATTTAGCAACTGGTGGTAATAACCAATGTCCTACTTCCTATCATTTCGTACAGCTAGTCCTGACATTTCATAGTTCATGTAACCTTCAATCAGTCCTTTTTTTCTAAATCTAATGTCCCAAAAGAAATACAAGACTTTAGTTCACTTAAAATAAATAATGGATGTGGAGTAATATGCCAAGCATAGCATTTCTTTCTGCCACAAAACATATGCAACTGTCAGATTCCCAACTCAAATCAATGAAATAAGTGGGATAGAACTGAGAGTGCTTTTTCACCTCCCAAAAGCCTTAGCCAGCCTACAGATTTATGCAGTCTCATTTCACTTGTATAGATCACAAAGAATTTGGTTGAGTTTCTTTAATGGTTATTGCAGTAATGCCTGCAAGGCCTATGCAGGATTGGAGCCCTCTTTTTCTAGGTTGTACTCAAATACAATCTACAAATATTACAATCTTAGTAGGCAAGGTGAAGAGTTAAGAGCAACGAGAGGTTTGTAAAGGTGAAGCTCAGTGGTAAAACCAAGAAAATAATGCACTAGGAGGCAGGATAGGGATGTTATTGGCATTAATAGCTGAAGCATCCAAACAAAACATAACTTGGAATGATCAAATTCCCTGTGGGGTCAGCGAGAGGTGTTCCTCCAAAAGGCACATCAGAGAGCTTCAGGGAGACCTTGCGGAAACCTCATGTCTTCTTGGCCCTTGGACTATACTAGTAAATCCATTCTCAGGGTTTTTCCTCTGGCCCCCTTTGCTTACCTCTCTGCTTGTTTTCAGCAGATAATAATATACCCCTTATTACTGTATTAGAGGTGTGGATATTACATATACAGCATTGTGCTTCAGTAGAGTTTGTTTTCCCAGAACATTTTTAGACAAAGTCAAGTTTGTTTACTCTGGTATCTTGTCTGGCAACTGAACTTTTTCTTGAAGGCAACATTTGTCTTCTCATTTAAATGTGAAAAGTAGGTCTAAAATCACATCTGCACAGGAAGCATTATTTAGTTACTGAGTAGTGAATGTTATTAATATGGCCTTCACAAACCCTGAAATATGCTGCTGCTCTTTTTCACTTCTGAAAAGATAGGCAGTATGTGGCTGGAGAGGTAGATTAAAAGTATGTACTGTCTAGCCCAGTTATAATGAGTTATCTTTTTTTTTTTTTTCTCTGTGGATGGCAGATTTAATATTTTAGCGATGTTTTAAAATAATTGCACTTACTTCAAATATTCTCCTTTTGCCGTATTTCTTTCTTCACCTTTCTTATTATTTTCAGCATTTTTCTCCTTTCCTATCCAGATTATATCACAAATCTACAATCAGCTTTCTACAGCTTCAATTTAAGCACAGGTCAGACAAAAGATTATTCACTTTTCTGCTGTATCACAATTTGAGCTGTACAGTCTAATCAGCCTGGGAACCTTGTGTCAGACAATGCCTCCTGCCTCTGGTGATTTTATGGGTTGTCTTCCTGCAGTTATCCCAATGTA
>NW_008825433.1:1132622-1150216 GCF_000699105.1 Pygoscelis adeliae
CTGAAGTCTGCTTGGAGAAGGTCTGTCACCCAGCTTGTGTTTCACAGGTCTTGTAATTGCTCTGTGTCAGTCACAGGCTATGATTTTCAAAAGTTGAATCTTTCTAAATTGTTTAGCTTAGGTGACACCAGTGCTGCCATCAGGAATTGGCACCTGAGCCCAGCCCGAGGTCACTGGGCTGAAGAGCCTGCAAGGCTCAGCACGATGCCCAAACAATGAAGGTGCGCAGAAATGTCTGTGGGAATTTTCATGGAAGAGGGAAAAGGTCCCAGGAAAGTACCGTGGATGATAACCTCGCTCTGCTGTGAACAATTTCTTGGAGATGAGAGAATTCATTGTGGAATCTGTGCTCTTTTCTTTCTGGAGCTCTAAGGCAGTATAGTACTTCCATCTACAATAGCCAATAACATATAAAGATAGAAGGGTAATTTTAAAGCCAGATACAGCTGATACCACTGCATGTAAAAGCTGAAGAACTTCTCTCAGCTTTGCTTTTAGCTTTTCAAAGGTTAAGGAAGATGTGTTTCTTTGGTTTCTTTTCTTTGGCATAAAAATTGCAAGACTTTCTTTACGTTTGATGCTTGATCATAGTAAGATGTCTTTCTTCTATATAAGAAAATGTGAATATAACATATTATAAACTGAAATTCTGCTTTTAATATGACTCTATATGCCCAATTTCCTCAAATAATCAAATTCATAGGTATGGGTTACGGGTTTTGTTTTTGAGCTTTTTATACTGGTTTTAAATGAGTCAAACTTGATAATAAATTCTTGTTAAAACGTCAGGAAAATAAGTTTATCATACATACTGGCAGTCATAGTTTTAATGGCATACCAGACAGTTCTGTAATTTTCAGCTGTCTTCAGGATGCTGTAAAGCTACACTTTCCAAGGTGTCAGGAGGAAGTTTCAATCAATCGACTGCTTCAGCAAGATATCACTTTGGGGTCAAACAACTTTATTTGCCCCTAGTGTAATACAGATGCTCAGAAATCACTTCTGATTGGCCTTGACTTTAATCAGGCCAAATAAAAACTTGCTTGTTTTACACCAACTGATGTAATTCAGAATAAAAAGGTGCTGAAGCCAATGCACTGATTGCCAAAGCTAGAAAAGCAGGAACACAGTAAGCCATAGGTTTTAATGTGGTTTCCCCAGCTGGATCAACAAGTTTGGGTAAAAGGTTCTGTGAGAAACCAGTGTTTCATGGTGTACCTTGTGATACACACCAGGTTCAGGCAAACAGGTTGATTTACTACAGCTCTGATTTCACCTAGGAATGTGGATCATGTTTAAGAAAATAATTTCAAAATCACCTTTAAGAGCCCAGTGTCACTGAGGTGAGTGAAATAATGTCAGTGCTAAAAGTATGAATGATAACAGAAAGCTTCAAAGGTCACTTTTTGTGGAATCCTCTGAGATAAAAGATTTTTAGTTGGACAATTACCAAAACACCCTGCTTAATTGTAGCTCCTTACACAACACTGACTGTACTTCTAAGATTCCTTTAAAAAAAAAAACGGTGAAAATTGGGCACCTATTAACTATGTTATCTTACACATTTACCACATGCAACCAGTTAACTACTGATCAGTTTGAGTAGTTTTACATATTGAAAATCTAACCTCAATTAACTGCTATTTTTAGACAAAACTTGAATTACAACCTAAGCATAAAATGAACGTAATCTCCCAATTTAAAGAAAAAATCAAAACCAAGCTGCATTTCCCTCCTAACAACATCTCACTGTGACCCTGACGTGCAGCATAAAAGCGCTTGCACATTATTAAGAAATACTTGTCATAAAGTGTTCAACAAATACTTTGTTCTAACTGCCTGTTTTAGGGGGCAAATCGTTGCAAGGTTGTCCAGGCTAGACAAATCACTAAAGCTTGACGAAGTAATTATGAAAGCCTTTTTTCCACCAATGAAGCACCTCAAAAGTCCATCAGTGTCTAGATTTTACGTAATCTGGTATAGCACTAATGATCATACTATAAACTCAGTCTGCAAATGTAATAAAGTGAAGGAGATAGGCACTCCTTGCATACCGATTAACTAGCAGCTCCTCAAAAACTGTTTCTCAATTCTTTGGTAGTAAAATGGAAAACCAAGGCATAATTAAATGTGAGATGTGTAGATGAAGAAACGCTGAATTCAGCAAGGAGCTAGAGAAGCTCCTGCCTGCATCTCCCGGGTAATTACCTGTGCTGCAGCAAAGTATCTGCAAGAGCTTCCTCCTCCAGGAGGGACCTATTTCATGTTGCTGAACCACCAAGAGTGTGTTCGGCTGGGACAAGCCCACAGGAAAAGCGTGGAGAAAGATGGAAATACTGAAGGAAGATCTGTTCATCTGCTGTTGCACACACACTGTGAACAAAGAACCCCTAAAGGATGTTGCCTTTTGAGAAAATGTACAGGAAAATAACTCTTTCTAGACCAAATTCATACAGTCTATATCAGCATAGCTCTCTCAAGCCTACAGGCATTTATTAGGTTATATAAATAATCAGCTCATTTAAAGGGACAGTGCTCTCTCTACAGCTTTCAATTGCTTCCTTTAAGATAGCACCATCACCTAGTTTTACCCAAACTGAAAGTCAGCTCTCTGGACTCCTGTGTCGCTGTATAGCATTTAAAAAAAAATTAAAATCCACAGACCACTAGGTCTAGATATTAGCCTGCTTACTATGGGAAGCTAATATATCCTGGTCACTGATTTCCATAGAGTCAGTGGGAGGACATAAGAACAGAGTTAGAAAGCACGTGAAAAGTGTGTTACTTTGGCGATTGTGTTTATAAAGAGAGACTGAGAAAAGAAAAAAAACTTCAGAAGGAAAACTGGCAGAAAAGTAGGCAAAGCAGTAGAAACTGTGAGAAGAGCATTACACAATGCTGGTGGGAAGCCAACAAACAGCACTGAGGAGGGTTAGCGAGCATGGTGGTGTAGGAGGTATCTAAGGGAGATGTTCAGAAGTGGGTTCTCATTCCGTCCGTTCCGTTGAAAGTGGAATACAACTTCTGAGAGAGTCTCGGATGAGGTTTCTGAGGTATGCAGGTGTGAGAACTGAGTCCGCATTTATGGGATGTAAGCTCTGCCAATATTTCAGCATACATTTTCAGTTGAAAATATTCAATATATTTTACAAATACCCTATTTTCTGGAGATCTGCTTTGAAACAGAAGCAAAACAGAAGAACTAAATTGAAATCATAACTCTCCATTGTTTTAGGAATGAAGGGTTATTTGTTGCCAAGCATTTCTGAAAAGCAAACCTTGATGTTTGGTTTTTGTTCCCAAAACAAAATGAGTTGCTACAATACATTATGTAGAGCTGCAAGTCATCTCCACAACCCCAATTATTTATAAGTAACTTTATTTTATCTTTCAAATACAAAGTCCTCTACTGGAAGACAATGATCTATTACATAAATATTTTGGTGGATAGTATGAAGAGTGGTAAATATATGGAAGCCATTGTGACAAGGATAATATATAATAAATCCATTTTAAATGAATATAGATGAACAGCATGTATTCTTTTGTGCTGTGGAAAGTTTGTGCAGCCAGCTCAGAAAACTGTTCATAACTCAACAATATTTGTTGGGGTTTTTTTAAGAATTTACAACTGCCTGCATGCCATCCATTCTCAAGACCTTTGACCTTAGGAGACCAGATACAGTCACTCAAAATATCTAGCACAATTATTATTTGAGAAAAAGAAAGAGAGGGAAAAGTAAGGCAAGAGAAGTGATGTGCTGTCATTGAGACTCATCAGTGACCTCATTGTTTCCTGCCATTGTCTTGTCTGCTAACAAAGAGCTTCTGCACATTCCCCACAGCCTGTCAGGCATTGGAGAGTGGCAGCAGCCAGAGGGTAAGCAATGTTATGGCTAATTTATTCAGTGTCACCATTGAGGAAAGACCCACTTTGGCAACCAAACAACCAGCTGCTGTGGTTTATTTTACTAGAGAATGAATGTGTTTGTGGTGGAGGGAAGGACCATAAGTTCTCAGGAGTTGGCATATGTCCATGGGGCTACCCCAGGCAGGGATCTGATCTGGGAGTTGAGTGTGGCCACAACATGGGCTGTAGAAACTTCCTCATGGATGGCTACCATCCTGCAACAGAATGGCTGGGTGTTCTGCATGACAAGTCCCATCAACAGCACAGCCACCCTCAGATGAAGACAAGGAGGTGCCTCAGATACTATGTCAATCTGGAAAGCCCTGTCAACAGTCAAAGAACAGGTCTGGCCACAGGCATACCCATGACCCAGCTCAAACCTCACCAGGGCTTCCAGGTAAGGGGCAGAGGGCTCCTGAGTGGGGGACCCTGGTGGCACTGGTCAGGGTAGTCAGGACCCATGGGTGCGCACAGGGCCTGGCACATCTGCCCTGGGATGTCACTCACTGTGGGGCAGAGATGGTTTGTACAAGGAGGCTACTATGAACTGCTTTGGCCCTGTAACAGTCTTCTCCAGGTCACCAGTATGGACAGCCTGTCTTAAACCTGGACTTCAGATCTGAAGTGTGGAGAAATTATGAACTGTAAGCAGCTATCCAAACACATCTGGCATTCAGCAGAGAGGCCAGTTCCATTCTTCAGGTACAAATAAATATATATGCTGGAGTTAATAAGTGTGGAGAGTAGTGGTGCTCTGAATTTGTCCCCTGAAAGAGTACATGAATAAATTTATGACACTTCAGGCAGGTGGATATTATCCATCCCTCATTTCTGTGAGGTTATTTTACTGCTTATGTTTAGTCCAGCCAATGTTCACCTGCAGGCTTTTATGATAATTTCCACACGTTTAGCCTGAAATTGACAGTTCAGCCTGTTACATATCAAGCCAAACTCTTGTCAATCATCTCTGCCCTTATTCTTTCCCAAAGTCACCACTTATATTCAGAAATGAGGAAGACTGCTTATGCAGAGCTCTCCTTTGCACTGTCCTGGAATCTTTAAGAGCTGTTTTTCAGAACAAGCTGCAAGTTGTGTTGCAAATGCTCATATTGAAGAGCCAGCACATCCTTCTTCTTATTACCCCTGTGCTTATCCCTGAGACTTTTACTTCCATTAACAACACGATGCCTTTGAGAATCGAGTGCATTCTCATCAAGTTCATTCCCAACTGAAGCCCTTGCAAACTGCATTTAAGTACTGCTGACAAGACATTCTGTCACGCCCAGTTTTAGGCTGCCCGCTATAATGATGATATATTCCTTTAAGATCACCATAATGGTGTAACCTGGAGTCCTCAGCTCTTCTGGTAATGGGGCTAGCTCTAAAAGCTGTTAGTGACTTGTATGCTCTGGCCTTTGCAGCTCTGTTAATAAAAGGGGGTGTGTGTCTCTGAGTTTAATATCACCTCAACTGTGCATCTGGCAGTGATGGAATTAAACCAGCACTAATAAAAGCAAGAAAAATGGACAAATAAGAAGGTACTTACCATAGTCATATACATAGGACGCATAGAAAAAGAGAATTATAACTTCCATCTTGATCTAAACACAATTCAAAAGAGTAGACTGAATGCTGCTCGATGAGCGCTGCACAGATGTGCATTACCAATGTAACACTGGAAAAATGCTTCACACTTGCCCACTGGAAAAGGACAGGTGAGCTGCATAGGCCATTCTCAGGTCTCACTTCTTGAGCTAGACACACACATTTGGGGACAGCCCACCGCACCCCACTACGAGGCTACCACACCCATGACTTGCCATTACAGTTATTTAGTTGGGAAATGCATACAAAAGGCAATACAAAACCAAATAAGCAGTCATTCTGATTCAACTCCTGTTACTTTTCTTCGTAGTCTTGAATAATCTGTTCTTTAGTGATCCTTCTGAAAATAAGCAGATAGTTTTACAGACAAAATGTGATATGGGGAAAAATTCCAGTCCTAAGCATCTGAGTCATTTAGGAAACTACAACATTAGTAGCTTTTTTCCCCTCCTAATTTTTAAGCCTACAACTTTCTATTTCTGATTAAGTCTTACTAAAACCAAGAATGCTATGCTTATTTTCTCTTCTCATGCTCCACTACAAAGAGTTAAATGTAATTTGAGTTGCAAATATAGGTTTTAGGAAGGTGTGTATATTAACACCTACCAGCTAGGAAACTTGCAGTGAGAACGACTCCAAAAAAGGCAAACAAAAGGGTAAACAGTACATTGCAAAGCTACTTCTGACCGCTTTAACTTCACTCTTGATGACAAACCCTCTGTTAATCCACCAATCCTTCATGGCTCTGATATTGTTGTCCTTTAAAACAACTGCAACCACCAAATGAACAATTGATTTGTTGGAAGTTGTTCTCTGAGATTCAGAATTCAAATAGTTTGGTAACTAAAAAATTATATCCATTTTTTAGTGTTTTTATGTACCAAAGGTAACTTAATATTACTTTTGCAAATACAGCAGTAATTGTTTCAGAGTATGGAGGGAATTGCCTATAACATCACCGAGAGCCTAGCCTCTATGAAAGTTATGGTGAAACTAATTTACAATAGTCTGTCTTCCCATCAATTCAAAAGAAAATATAATTCATTTTTAGCATTGGGAGTTCTGAAGAACAAGTCCCAGAGAAGAGTCAAACACTTCAAAGGTAAGACATGCCTCACACTTCTTATAGCATCTTTTTGTCTTTGAATTACCATAAGACCCTATTTTTATTGGTTTTAAAAATACCTTTTAAATCTGCTTACAGCTAGGCAGATGCTGTTGCCCCAGGTGCTAAACTCCAAATTGATTTAAAGGCTATTTGTTTTCAAACATCCTGTTTCTCTCTTTTGAGAGCTGCTTCATCTCCAGCTGCAGGTACTTCAAAGAAAGACAACCACTTGAGAAATGGGCTGCAGCTGAAATCAGGAATACTTCTTTTAGTTTACATGTGGAACAAAGCATGATTTGGGGTTACAAGCACTTCTAATATCTTTCTAGTGAAAGATAATTAATTATTGCTTTAAAACAAACAAACAACCTACCTAGCTCTGTTGGGGCTCCTGTTTTATGCATTTTAAACTCCTGTACAGTAAAGTATTTTGGTATATAACTACGATTAGTCGAGTACTCTGCTATCTCACTGACCAATGGCTTTCCCTTTTATCTTCTGCAAACACCAGCTTGAATCTCTATTCGCTCTCATAGAGGTCATTAGTGTCTCTCATACAGGTTCAGGCTCATGTCAGACTTCTTGCTGACAAATGAAATTATTTTTGTTTTCAGTATATTATTTCCCTATTTCTTACAACATGGTTTCAATATAGGAATGAAAGAAAGGGCTGGGACTTGCCTTGTTTTTATCCTAGGCCTTAATTTCTTGTTCTCTAGTGAGATGGTCTACATTTCTACTCATAGGAGGGGTAAAGAAATGGTGATATGTGTTTACTTTTAAAATGAGTTTCAGTTGTTAAGGATAGTAGATCAGTCCTGTTCAGCTTGTTGAAAACAAAATTTCAAATTAGTTACATTAATACAATAGAAAAGAGAGTAAAGTGATACTGAACAAATAGGAAAGCTTTTTTTTTTCCTCTTCTCTGTAAAGGCTGGGACAGGTGGGAGAGTGGTGAAATATGTTATACAATTAGAGTTCTTTTTATTTTCAGATCAGTTTTAGCTGTAAATGCAGGCTATTCTGAAAGCATTGCACAATATAAATGAATGCAAAATTTCCAAGGAATAGCTTTAAAATTTCAAATTTTATAATTAAGATATTTAAATCCATTACTATTGTTGGTTTCTACCATAGTATTATCATCCATTAAAAATGCTTTCTGCTTCGAAGTGAGATGTTGTGACATGACTTACTGTCATCTAGGAGCAGGTAAAGTAGGTATATAAGCCATTTCAATAATTGTTAAATATGTTGGAAGTGTTTAATTGCAGTGCCATTAAATTATCATTCCAATGCATTTGGAAAGCTTAATTTGAGTGTTACTAGTGAACAACACTGCAAGTGAAAAACAACTGAGAGTGACAAATTAATAAAGTGATGTTTGTAACTGGAACAATAATTATAATGGGTTTAAATTCTATTATTTAGGGGGGTTTTTTGTTTCTTTGTAGTCTGGGCAATTATTGACTATTTCTTAAAATCAGAGGTTTTATTCCCCCTCTGTGTTTTTGAAATGACAAGAAAAAAAAGAAGGTCCAAGGCAACGTTTTGTTTGCAGCTGCAATCTCTTAACTAAATACAAATGAAGACAGTGGGAGGCTTTAAGCTGAAATGACCACTGTGTAAAAACTGTATGCTGGCTCTAATGTGCAGACCTCAAGGCTGTCATGGACTAGGTCTGCAGGCAGAAAAGAAAAGGACTGGCATAGCAGCACTGTTGAAACTCCTGTCTTTTAGACACTTGCTGCTTGGAGTTATGCTGAAATAATGGCCAGGTGCTTGGGCTCACTGCACAATGTATGAAAAAATTAAAAAGAGCTGCTGAAATTTCAAGCCCCGAATGAGAGAACTAACTACATTTAATCAATAGGGCAATACTGAGAATGAAGCGTTTTGAATCCCACATTCTCCAGGGATTCAATGATTTCTTCAGTTTTATCAGTTTCCTTCAGGATTCATAATCTACAGGGTTTTACTGGAAGGTGGCATTTTGATCTTTATTCTGTGTTATTCTCAGCCTAGTGGTGTTAAGGCTGTGACAGACATGGCTCCTTTGTAAATTACTGCTCCTTCTAGGCTTCATTTGGACTGTAGTTTTGGGTTGCAGCTGTACACATCCGTGCTCTGCCCATCTGCCATCAGGTAACTGAGAATGCATTCATTTTAGCCAGGATGGGACAAGGTTACCGTTGTCTTCATCCAGGGCTGCAGTCTCAAACCTAACAAGTCAGTCATCTCAAGCCTTTACTGTCCTTGAAATTATTTCCATGATGATGGAGTAGAAATGGCACTAGTGAGTGTCTCTCAGAGGACATCCAAACCAACCTCCAACTTCTATGGTATTTCAGAATCTTGTATGCCATTTTTTTGGTAATATTTATCTAGTTTGCGCTTCCTTAGACCTGAAAGAAAGAAGAAAGTGATGCTTCTTTAAATAAGTCTGATCTTCCTGGAGTTTAAAATGTATTTTCTGAGTTAGATATATTCTGTCCAGCCCATTCTAACACTTGAAACTCAGTTAGGCAATCATAAAAATCTGAACTCTGAAAGTTGAATAACTGCATTGGATTATCTTTGCTCATTTAGTCTAAATGAGTGCGGACAAGGGTCTGTAACAGCTGGGTGGTATTCCTCCTGTTGATAAAGAATCTAATAGGTTTGTTTAACTTGAGCTGCTTTGCTAGGATATTAGGGAAAAGATTTTCAAAGTCTATGTTGTATTCATCCATGATAAAATCCACATGGACAAGGGGGAGGACTCAGGAAGCTTGCAGGCCTCCTCCTAGAGCTCACAGGGATTGGCCTTGCAACCCAGTTAATCCTTGAGAAACTTGCAATGAAAAGAAGATAAAACCTCTGGGTGTTGCCTCTCCACTCTGCTGGGCAGCACAGCTTCCCTTGGAAACTAGTCTGACATTGATTCCCCTTGCTCCTCTGATACATGCTCTCATAAAGGGCATAGAGCACAGAATGGGTGTTCATGCTGTCTTAAGTAGGATTAACTACAAAATTTATAGTCCTTATTTATAGGTGGATTTTTTTCTTATTTACATTTTACTGTTTGTCCATAGCAGTGGCATTTAGTGACTGAATTAGACACAGAAAAATATTCAGGCAGACACAGTTTACTCTCATTTCTGGCATGTATCTTATTTTGGAGTAATCCAGAGGGGGGGGAGAGAAGGGATGGCTATAAAGGTGATATTTAAGAGGAATGAATGTGCTTGCATACTTCCAAACCCAAGATTTTGTCTCATCTTGCCATCTCTGATACTGCATTCAATGTCAGAAATTAAAAATACATTAAAGCATAACCCATTTAACTATTGATAAACTGATGCCAAAGCTCTTTCAGAAACCTAAACGACCACTTTTCATATCATGATATATGATGTTGCACCGTTTTGAAGATCCTTTGTGTATTTAAAGAGGAATTATTTTAAAATATCACTTCACCTTTTTTAAACCTAGCATATGATTTTCATCTAGATATTAAAAGATTCTCAGAGTTTTCCAAAAGACTAGCATTGCCAAAATATACTTCTCCTGACTTTCCCCCCGGTATTGACACAGCTGTGTTAATGAAGCTACTGGAGTTGCCATGTAATTGAACACTGGATATACATCTGGGATTTTTCCAGTTTCTCCAGTTGTGCTACTTAAGATGCTGCTCTGGCTGAATTTAGAAAACAGTAATTAGTAGAAGAGATGGTCCCTTTCCCTTTTTTCTTTTCAAGTGGATGTGACATTTTTGGATACTTAACTTTTCTTTTTCTTCTCTAATTGTGCTAAACATAACAAAACAATGGGGCAGTTACTGTCACTGCTTCCAGTAGGGAATGAAAATACCTGCACACTGTGGCAACCTATTCTTTTTCCTGCTGTCAAGTATAAGAGAGATGCCTTGTTCAGGATGATTTAAAGGCAAAAGCTAAGAATATTTTTCTGTGTAATTACCATTAGATAAATAAGGACAGTATTAAAAACAGTCAAAGAAACCAGCCCTCATATCCTGGCATGATAATAAATCACACACTTAACCTGAACAGTGTGTGTTTCACCTTTCACACTATGCTAGATTGACTTCTAAACAAGTCATTTATTTAATTTCCTTCAGAACAGACTCAACAATGCACTTACAGGCCACTTTATGCATGCAAAGATCTCCTAGCTCAGCTGAGGGCTTAAAAAACTTACTGTACCATGCTAAATCCAAAATAAACTGTCCCCGGCTAAGTGGCTGCAGCTCAAATGCAGACCTCTGGTTTAGATTCTGGTAATGCTGTTTCGTTAATCAGTTTGCTTCTGCCGGTAAAGTTTCAGTTAAAGAACATTTATCTCCGGGATGAAGGAAAGGAAAAGCCATCAAGACTTGCTACATCTTTACCTAAAATAAAGACAGATGTGTCAACCACAGACTAAGTATGTTTTGTATGAATAGAGGAACATGTCGTTCCTTTAGCCTTGTCCTCAGTAGTAGGAGACATCTATGTCACTTTCAGTTGAGGGAAATGCCTGTGATATTAAGGAATGCTGAAAGTACTCACTTTGGCTCTTCTGATCCCTCTAAAAAATGAAGTTAGAGAGAGCTTGAAAGTAAAACATTCTGCCACAAGGTATTCTTTAGTTTATGAAAATGTGTTTTGCTGAATTACTGTTATTATGGGGATAGGGGTGGCCCTAAGAAAAATCTCCTCGTGAATTTTAGAAGTTTACATTTTGCTTCTTTAGCAGCTCCTGAGTGCCTTAGGATATATAGTACTGTACGGTGTCTTCCTACAAAGGGCCTTTTGTGTTGTGCAAAGTTGAGGTAAGCATGAAAGAGCCTCTGCTTGCTTTTGAGCTCTGTGGCTCTGGAAGATGTATATAAATCAAGGCAATTACAGATGGAAAGGCTGCTGGACTGTTTCCTGAAGGTTTTCAGAGTTGGGGGGGAGAGTGAGTTTGACTTTAGATAACTCAAGTATTGGGGAACCCACCACTACTTCTGAAGAATGTACTCCATAAAACTCATTGGTAGGAATTCTTCCCAAAGTATTCAACCTAATATTTCCCCCATCAGTTTCATCATGTACTCAAGCTGAAGCTCTTTTACTGTTTAAAAAACAAATCTTCCTATTCCTTCATGTGTGTATCCTTCAACTACTAGTAAGCACTTCTCTCATATTAAAAAGCCATCTTTCAAAATGTTAAATTGCTTAGGGACATGGTTTAATGGTTTAGTGGGCATGGTGGTGTTGGGTTGACAGTTGGACTTGATGATCTTAGAGGTCTTTTCCAACCTTAATGATTCTATGATTCTATGATCTTTCAAACCACTCCAGATACAACTCTAAGTATCTTCCTGTTTATGGAGGAGAGTCCACTCATCCAGTCATAAAAAGCCTGCAGAGGTCCAGATGGAGCCTAATTTAGTTACCATTCCTGTTCCTGATGAGAGGCTACATTCCCAGCCCAGGATGAGGAACTACAGCTACAGATACTGCACAACCATGGTTTTAAGATTGATAGAACTACAGTATTATATGTCAATGTTTAATATAACTAGTTCCCGCTTCTTACTGCATGAATGTAGCTCATTGCTGGAGCAGAACTGAACAAGTGGAATTTCCTAAGGACTCAACCATATGACTTCTGTATATAAGATTTTTAAAATTAGATGTCAATAATTGCCATTACCTACCGAAAGAGAAGAAAATAAAAAATAATTTGGTAAAATAAGTTTTGATGTAGATTTATATATATAAAACCCACTGTATTAAGAATGACTGTTATGAGGTAGGAGATAGTAACCCTGCTCATTACCTTCAAACACAGCATGCCTTACATGGCCAAATAACCTCATCTTAGGTCCAGATCCCCTGATTGTCCAAACAGCAGGTATGGTACAGTGACTTGTTTCTAAACTCTTTTAGATTGAAATTTTCCTCTGAGATGAAAGCTGGGTGTGGACGAGGGGGCAGCTAACTCCAGGGACCACTCCTTCCAAAACCATACAGCATGCGAGGATCACAAAGAACATCTGGGCCAGGTGGTGTGCAGGGGGTCTGATAAAGGTGGGCTAACCCTGACATGTGTGGATGTAGCCAGTTTATGCCATCTTTCCTGGGGACCAGAAACTGTTCCAGGAGGAGAGTGACTTCAGCAGCCATGTACTCATACACTCAGATCTTTTTTTTTAGCGTTACCTTCATTTTTAAAGAAGGTTTCCATACAATGCTTATACTAGTGTCCATGGCATCCTCTACTGTCTCTCATCCTCTACATCTTCCTTCAGAAAGAATTCCTCAGCCTTCACAGAGTGGTCCTGACGTGTACTGCCTGATATCCAGTTTTTACATTCAAAGACAGCTGCATACAAGCGACACAGAAGTCTGTTGGCTTTCCCTTCATGGGGGTAGCAGCTCTCATGGCAGATATACCACATTCCTGCATCTATCAGCTGCTGAGCTATTGTTTCTATCTGTAAACATTTATATCTGATTGGCAGTGGCGTGCCTGCGGCTGGAGATCTTTTCACACAGTTTCAGAAACAATGCCTGGTTACGTGCAATTACTGCTGGGTTTGAGCCCCTGAGCCTTTGTAGCTGAACTGCCTTATTTCTACAAAGCATGTGGAAACATCTGAATTTAAATCTGTTTTTCTTTCACACTACATCTATCCCTTTCCCATGTTCAAAATCTTTTTTTTTTACTTTAAAAATATGTGAATTATATTATATACGAATAGGAGTGATGCTGTACTACAGAGGACAGTATGAAGAGAATGGCTGACACATGAACTTTACAGTTTTGGTATGGCATCAGTCACCATTTCTCAGACTTTCTGGAGGGGCAGTGCCTCCCTTTAATTCATCTGATTTCATGAGACTCCTCCAGCCCCTTTCCCAGGGCCCTGAACACATTCCACGCTCCTGGGGATCTGACTGCTGCGGTGCAGGGTTCACACAGAAAGAGCACAGCAGCCATGTTGCAGCCAGGCCTGATCCTGACCCCACCTGCGGGCCCACAGCCCGGCCCAGGCTCTACCCAGCCCTGTCCCCACTGAGGTGCCAGATGCCCGGGGCAGGGGCTGCCCCCGGCTGCCCTACTCCTGGCTGGGGTGGTGGGATGGGCCCTGGCTGCCAGGCCCAGCCCTGCTGGACCCTTCATGGGGAGACCCTGCCACCCCTGGTTCCCAGCCCCCAGAGAACTGCCAGCCCACATGGTGCCCAGACAGCTTGCACAGGGGGGTATGTTTCTTCCATCCTTCCCAGTACCTAGGGATTCCTTACCCCAGCCCTAAGGGCTGCCTGCAAGCTCCAGTCAAGTTCCAGCTCCTGCATCTACAGTGGAGGGAGCCCCCTTGACCCAGGTGCTGCATCCCAAACTTGCGGTACACACCTTTTATGAGGAGTACTCCTGTGCTTTTGTCTCCTTTAGGAGAGGAGGATCCCACGGCTGCATCTGCTGACAGGACACTTTGCTTACTCAAAGGACCGTGCTCGGAGCCAGGACTGAAGACTGGCAGTTCTGCAGGGGGAGAAATTTGAGTAATCACTTCTCCTTTACAGCATATGCATTGGCCTTCTCTCAACACAATATCAAGTGACTGAAATTGGGCAGAAATATGCTCAAGGCTTTTGTCCAGAAAAGCTTTGAAATCCTCACTGCCATAGCAGATGGGATTTGTAGGCACATTGACCGGAGCAATCGAAAAGAGCAATGTGGATAGCTAAAGTTGAATTTTAGGTATACCCTGGGTTTGAGACCACAAGTTCAGGACTGTTGACCACAAGTTGTACAGGGTTCTGCAGCTATCTCCACTGTCCAGGTTTTGTCATGTGCTACTTTGATGTCTTTGTCAAAGCTCCATTTTATAGGCTAAGACAGCCTCTGGTGGTCTGAATGCCTTCTACAGAAGAGCAAAGCAATGTAACAATAGCCATTTTTCTTGTATCTGATTTCTCAGCCCTGGGCTCTACTGTGGAAGAAGCCCTGCTTGAGGCTGGGTGCTACATCCAATGTGAGCTGCACACACTGTCGGTGCAATCATTTATGTACCATCAGTATATTTTCTCCTTTCCAAGGCATGGCTACAGCCATGGGGAAGGATGGGAGATTCATCCTGGGTTGTTTTGCTTTCTCTAGTCCTGCTCCATTTCACCTGTTGACCTATGGCTAGAGTTCACTGGATATCTTAAATTCTAAGGAGCATTCTACCTACAACCTCATCAGTGCATGTCATATCTACTGGTCCATGGTGTAAGGGCTTTCTTGGTTGGAATTTGGCAATTGTGATTATGACATCGTCATGCCACCCTGTGATCTGTGCTGTAACTAGTTATTTCCTAGCAATAGGAAGCATTCTATTGTGACTTTTAACCTGCAGCAACTGACTGGGGAAATCTTACTGGCCTCATTATTTTGTGAATGAGTGAGGGGATGAACTGTAGACATGCTAGTGTGCACTGCCACCCAGGAGCTGTATTCAGGAAAATGTGATCCTGAGGCCTTCAATAAGACAGGGAAAATAATTTGCCATTTATGCCACCTACATGCAGCAAAAAGGTGAGATGTGGTTTGATGCGTAGAGATGTCACTGAGTCATCCTATTGCACGTATAATCATGAGTCATGATGTCACAAATAAGACGGAATAAAATAACAGCTTGACCTGAATGTTTATATATTCGACACACCAATTGGAAATTAAGGAAAGCCGCTATGGCTTTGCTCAATTAATGTTTTTTATTCTTCCCCTCCATTTGGCAAACTCTCCTTTTGCCCCACATCTAACTAGCCACAGAGTTATGCTATTTCCTACTTGGGGTCAAGCTGCAATGTTTCTGCATCTATTCCACAAGGTAATCAGTCAGAGGGTTCAAATAAGTAGCACTACCAGTCAGGGGACTGTTTTGAAACACCATGTCCCAAAAAAGGGGAGTAGAAAGAATAATCCTTTTAAGGAGGAATATGGGATTTGCATTAAGTGAACAGGGAAAACTTCCTCAGATGCTACAGGCCCTGAACATCCACTGCCTCAGCCCACTTACCACCTACTACTTTACCCATGAAAAGCAAGCTTACGCTTCAGCTTTTTACCTTCCTGCCACAAAGCATGCATGTAAAAATGATGACTTGCAGACAGGACTCCCCCTGAGAGCAAGCAATCTGCACAGCCTCCATGCTCTGATGGTCTTAAAAAGAAAAAAGCGCTTGCAAGCAAAGTCAGGTACCATTCCTCTGCTCCTAGGAGAGCATGACTGCACTAAGAATACCAAGAAAATGGCACTTCTTTGAATAAGAATGCAAGAACAGGTGCACTGGGTCAAACCAAACCTTCACCTAACTCAGCATCCAACTGTGTCCAAAAATGGAGATGAGGGAAGACTGTGATGCATGCAGTATTCAAAAACTGACTGAATATGGCCCTGAGAAGCCTGATCTAACTTTGAAGCTGGCCTTGCTTTGAGTAGGAAGTCAGCCTGGATAACCTCCAGAAGGCCCTTTTAACCTAAATTATTCCATAACTCCAATTGAAGAAGTCTTTTCTATTACTAAACTGAATATGACCACAGCCCCTAACAATTTACAGCTCCTGTTATAACTGTAGGAAGTACCACCTCCTGTACTTCATTGGAAGAGCAAATCCCCATTGTATTACACACTGTTATACAGTCCAATACTACAGTTTTATTTTAGTTTTGTGTACCAAATACTGAAACATGTCCCCAAATAATTATTAATTAAAACTAAATATCATATTGTCCACCATTACAAAGGAGATGTTTCATAGAATTAAAAACACATTTCTTCTATGAGGTCTTGTTTTAAATAGTGAAATAGCCTCTTGGGATTTTTTTCAATCATGCTGCTGCAGTGAAAGATTAATTTGGCCCAAGACAAATACCTTTGTCTTTTACTGCTCAGTCTTTAATATAAAATTCTAAATTTTATCTGTGTGAATCAAATCTCTGTTCTTGATGGCTTTGCTACATCTGCCTTTTTTAGCATGGGTTTGGCACACTTGAGTGGAATGAAGCTGAAAACTAGGTGGTCTTTAATCTTTTAAAATATGTGTTTATTTCCTTTGCAATAGAAATACAGAATCACCTGAAACTCGTGAAATTCATCATTTGAAAAGCCACAGGCTTTGCATTTCCCATTCAACAGCCATCTTCTGATGCATCTTGAAAGGAGTACAGTGAATGTGTTCAACAAAAATATAACTGAATTTCTTCCTCCCTGAAATGACCAGAAAGTAATAAAATGGTGGGGTATATGGAGGGAAAGGACATGCAGTTTCTGGAAGCATTTCCCCAGGCAAAACAGACTGCTAAAAAGCTGATGACCAAAAGGCTGTGTCTGGGACCACTGAGAAGCAGAGCTCACTCTGCAAGGGGCTCCTTGGGCTTTTGTCAGATGTATTAGTGGCTTTGCAGAGCTCCTCAGAGGTACGCAGCGTTTAAATAACTGAGCAGGCTGTGCTTGTTAGAAGGGGAGAGGAGCAAACGTGCAGGAGTGTTGAAGACCAGAGCTAATGGTTGCGTTGTCCACACGGAACAGAGTTTTCCAACCGGCTGTGCAGGGGAAGTGTCCCACTTCCTTTGCTTGCCTACACAGGAACAATGCTGCTGCTCCCATTAACCCTAGCAGGGGGCTGGCCACAGACTTCATGATTCTGTAATATCGGAAATATTACTTGAAGAGCCAGTGGGAAGAAATGCAGCAAATCTCCTCCCACTGCAGGAGATGCTGTAATTGAAAGCTTAAAACCAGCTCTCCTTCAAGACCTTCACCTCCCTCCATGAACAGAATTGACTCAGAAATAAATATTGGTATCTGCTTTGAATTACCTAGTCAAGGCTCATCCTTTGAACTTCTTACTCAAATTCAGGTAAAGAAACTCACAAGGCATGTCCAACTGAACACTTGATAGACCACATAAAGTTGTGTGAAAAACACTTCAGCAGTGAAACCAAAATAT
>NW_008825433.1:1150248-1175293 GCF_000699105.1 Pygoscelis adeliae
AAAAAGAGTGTGGGGGGGGGGGGGGGGGAAGGGAGGGGGGAAATGGGCTTGATCCAAACAAATGTTTATTATTCTTTGTTTGTCTGACTGAAATAAAAAACAAATAATTAAGCACTGTCATTCATTTTCTTTTTTGAAGAACTGTTTCTTAACCTGAAAGAAAATGTTGCATTAACAACTGCTTTTAAGAAATGAAAAGGAAGCAAAAGCTGAAGTTTGTGAATTAAAAAGAGGGCGTTTGTTGTTGTTGTTGTTTTTAATCCATTTAATATATAACCATGTGTTCCCAGTTGCCTAGCCTGGGAAAGGAGATCTGAACTTGTGGCTTGGAAGATTTGAGGAGGGTCACCACATACTCGATCAAAACAGGATTTTGACATGGTCTTCCTTCAAATTCCCCAGCTGGAATGAAAGCTCACTGTCTTTCAATAATTGCTTGCACATTTTATTAAAAATGTCAAAGAGAAAAAAGAATGAGATTTGCATGGTTAGGAACTCCAAGGTAATGGGCTTGAAGTCAAATCGCCTTCTTGCAATACGAATATGACCCAAGGTCTCCCATCTTTCCTCAAGAGTCCCTCTATCATTTGTTCTACAATCTGTTTTACTGGAATTATTAGGTTTTTATTTGAATACTTCCCTTTTTTCCAGGAAAAATCTGAATTTGCAAATATTTGGAAGAACATAAGCACATTCTTTAATAAATTAACTAATTGACAAAAATATTTTGCCTGGCCCTAAGCAGGAGTAACATAATATGATCAATTTTGTTTTAATAAAACTCTGTTTGAACTGGTCATAAGCTACAGGCAGCACTTGACTGTGAACTTTTACTCTATTTTGTCTTGTATAAATTGAATGCTGAAATACTAATGACTTCTGTGAAACCTTTGTGCAGCAACTGACAGTGCTACAGAAAGAAAAACCATGTAACAAATTTTGACCTCAGGACTGTCTTTGAATTGTGTTTTCACTAGCTTTAGAGATACCAGGACATTCTGGCGCTGCTGAGAGAAAGAATTCTATGTTACAGTTGCATCAAATCATGGTCAAAAATTATACAAAAGCAGATGGTCTTTTCTTTGTCTTGTTCAATTCTGTCTTTGTGATCATTTTCCTTGTACTCCTTGTTTTCCCCCTTGAGCTTAGAAGACAGCTTTTCTATTCCTTTGTTAAAGTAAGGTTAGGGAGCTCTTGTTTCATCTAAAATATCATTATTTGTGAGATTTCAGGAACCAGTAGAATGCTTGTGACTATTTTGTGAATACAGAATCCAGAATTTTAGCATTAAATTTTTGCTCCAAATTGTGCCTCAGCCATTTATTGTTCACAACATTGTACCTCAAGTGTAGGTGTCACCAATGGGGAAATCATGCTCATGTGCCATCTTTAGGTGTTTTTGCAAGTTGTGAGTCTCATTCAAAGCCCAGAAAAATGAATGAGGAAATTTTCTGTTTATTTCCAACCCATAAACTGTGGACAGATAGATGAAGCTTTGCTGCAGAGGTGAAACCCTGCCTCTCTTGAAGTCAGTGACAGAACTCTCTTGAACATCTGTGGATCCAGGATTTCCTTCAGATCTTCAATACCCTCTTTGGGATGGTTCAATTTCATGACCTATGCCCTGTGATTGTACCTGAATGCCATGTTACTCACCTTCCCATCACCAGGATACTAATATTTTTGCGTCAGAGAATGCAGCTTCATCAAAACCAAAATGTGCCATGAGACTTGGAAATTTTTCCCTGCAAATAGTTCTCCTGGTCTGAGAATACCTCAACACCCAGATCTCAGATGACAAGAAAATTATTTCTTTTGAATTTAAGACTCAATTTGATCTTTTCATAAATATATTTAGTCTTGGTTTTAATATTTAATCTTAATTTCAATTTTTAGTCTTATTTTACATATTATCTATGTGACAATGCTTTGCTGTTATCAACAGCAAGCATGCTGATGCTTTCAAATTGCTTCTTTTATTTACTGTCCCTGGAAATATTAAGGTGTCGCTAACCTCAACATAGTCAGACAGAAATCCCATTTTCAGGCCAGTGCTAGTTTGTGTAAACAAGTTTTGAACGAGATCCGAAGAGAAGACTCAAATGTCACAGAACAGGAAGGAGAACAAGATTATGTGTGTGTTTTGAATCACTATTTTTGTAACGCCTCAATATAATGTGGTGAGCATGTGATAAAGTGTTAGTGCCCTGAAGGCACTAACAGCTCCCCCCCACACACCCCCCCATGGGAGAGGCCCCACCCTGCCCATGGCCCAGGACCCCTTCTCTCAGACCCCTGGGGGCATCAGTCCTGGCCCCAGTGATGCTGGGGCAGGGCAGGTCTCCGGCTCCCCACAGCCCTGTCCTGCCTGGCCATGGGGAGCCCCCGCTGCCACGGCCCCTGCAGCACTCTGACATAAAGCACAAGACAGGTAAACAGACAAAAACTTAATGAGAGAGAGAATGAAAACAAATAGCTGACTGCTACCATTTGAAGGAAAGGAGGGAGCAAGAGAAAAATCATGAAGGCTGCATTAGCAACTGCCCATGTTTCTACGAGAAAGAGAAATAAGCCCTAGGACACTGCTGAATTCACGTTACTAACATCACTCAGTCTACATAATTTTGACTTTGATAAGTAAATAATCAATACTACAATGTAGACATTTATGGACAATAGTCTCCAAAGATATATCACCCATTAACTGCATTGCCAGCAAAGTATGATTTCCAGACGCTTCTTAAGATATTAAATTTTCAGCAATTCCAATCAGAAAAACTTACTTTAATCTGCTTGGAGAACTTGAATACCCAATCTAATCGGAATGACTATTGCCCATTTTATTTCAAAGTGATTCCAAACTCATACATTTTGCCCATGGGCATTAAATTCAATTTATGGCCCAATTTGTCATCTGAAACATGGAGGGAATAATTGTCTTAAGAGAAAATCAAGGTTTTACTGTTTTTTAATGGGGGGGTGGGGGTAAAAGTTGCCTCACGATGATTAAAACTTAATGACTAACATGGAACAAATGGCATGAATTAGGGACAGACATCATGCATGGAGCTGTGGGAACATACCAATTCAGAATTTATGGAACATATTCCAGGCTGTGCTTTCTGATAAGGACAAAAAATTCTGTTTGATTTAAGATGCTCAGCCTCTCTAGCACAATTACATGAAGCTCAGAGTTCATTTGTTCACCAAGTCAGAATAAAAATGTGGCGCAACAGAGAACAATGCCTCTAAACCTTTGGCAGAAGAGAGTTTAGCTCACTTTAAAGGCAAACTGTGGTCTCATTAAGTTATTTGCTGCAAAATGTCGAAGAACCACCACACGGAAAACATGACATCAAACACCAGAGAGCAAGCTTTTCACATTGCCTAGGCAAGATGCACAGGCAAGAGAATATGAAACATAAACCACATATGTCTGATTGACAGCAACACTTTGACAACTTGTATTACATAGCAAATATTTGCAAGTGAGGAATGTATTTTAAACAGACAGCTATATTTAAAATTGTCTATGTCTTTCCACTTTAAACTTCCCAAAACTTTCAGCTGATGAGGCACATTTCTCCCAGTAGGAGAAAAAAGTTACCATGCAAAGTTGAATGTTTCAACATGTTGATTTTTAAGACTGCTGTTAGGGGAGAATCCATTTCCCCCTTTATTTAAAAAACAAACAAGCAATAACAAGCAATGCTGACCCAATTTGTGCACATCCTTAGCAGGCTGGAGTAGGAAGTTGAAATTCGGCAGGAAGATAGAATTTGGGGAGTGACAGATGCTTTACAGATTCTCAGGGAAAATTAGTTTCAATTTAGCTGAGTGGTGAACATTTTAAAAGTACAGTTTATGAATATTTTTAATAACAACACTTCTACAATGGTCTGAGGATGTAAATAGAGCATTTTGTGTTGCGCAAAGAAATTAAGCCTAGAATTTTGACTCAAGGTAAAAACTAATAAGAGCCACTTTTCATGTAATGCACTCTTTTAGGACAGAGGTTTTCAATTTCATTATTTTGTGTTCTGGTGATTGTAGGGAATACTACAGTACTGTGTAACAATCTCACTTCATTGCTTGTGGCTTTTGATACAGTCCAAACTTATAGTAAATTACCATTGTGCAATGCAGAGAACAATTGTACGTGACCCTTAGAAGCTGGGTATGGAAAGTAGTGTAAACTCATTCTACTGACTTCCTTGTCAATGGAAAATTGTTCCCTAACGTATGTTTGCAAGTGTTTTCACCAGTTTTTCTTTTATACCATTAATGAAGTAGTTTGTAAAAAACTGGCCCCAAGACTAGCCCCTGAATCATTCCTCTGAAAGTCTCTTCAGTTTGATTCACTGCCTTTGAAGGTGGTTTGCCTGGTTTTGGGTCCATAAGACAGCAGCCGTACTTAAACCAAAATCACAGGTTTTCACTTTTAGGAGACACATTATCTAACACTTTTTACACCTGGTGTCCAATCTCAGCTTTAACGACATCAATAAAAAAGCACCCATTGATTTCAAGGGAATACAGAAATCACCTCTTTTGTCCAACTATCAGTTGAGTTATGAAAATGTTCTGTTGTTACAACTGAGCTTCTTGATCCAATGTATATCTATCTCCCTTCACTTCGCTCAGAAAAAGGCACTGATTATAGTAGTTTTGCCATTGCAATACTTACTGCATTCCAGCAGCTCTTCTATTTTTTACAAGATAACAATTATTTCAAGGGATTAATCTTTAAAACCAAAGACTACACAGTAAGTGGGATTTTATTAGAAACTCTCTTAGATATTGCTAAGTGTTTTCTTCATTTTTGCCCTGGCATCTGGCATTTGGCCACCCTGGTTCCCCTGCCACAAGTTATTGGTTTTGTCTATGTATTTTCGGATTATAGGTTTGCCTAGGCCCCAGGATTGCAAATGTTAATGCAGGAAATTCGTTCCGATGATTTCAGTGGAACTTCTTGCACTGAGCAAGTACACATATGTATATATATTCAGAGAACTGAGGTGTTTATCTCTGAAGTTTTCAAGACAAACTTGTTCACTTCTTGGCCCTCAAAAATTCATACTCAGATCTTTCTGCAATAATCTTTACCAACCTTTCTAATTTCTCAGGAATATTTTATAGCCTGAAAATTATTTTCTTCAGGTTATTTAGGTTTACTTTTTTTTTGTAAGCTACCAAAATATGGTGAAGGTCATATGGTAAGTCACTGGTACATTTGTGACTGAGCTACATGTCACATGGAAAAAAGGCATGAGAAGGACAAAGTAATATTGAATTCAAGAAAGCTCATAAGGAGAGGCAGAAAGAGATTGATACAAGCTGTTGCTTCTTGAATTCTGAATTGGTTCATCTGTGTAGCCCGAAGCATTGGAATGAGGTAAAGGAATATTTGGAAAGTTCACATAACTTATTTAAAGTTAAAAATAACTAGTAATGTTAGAAATTAACTGTTTCTTTACACAGACACATCATGCGAGTGACTTCTGTGTGGAAATAAATGTGCTGCTTTGAGGGGAAAATAAGAAATTGATGCGAATCTCTGATTCAGTAAAGTCAGAGTTCAGATTGCATAGAGTTACTAACTGACTGATTTTCTGAAATGCTGCAGTGGGTGAATTTCAGAGGTATTTATTTTCAAATTGAGTTGTCAGTGCACTGCCAATTCATAAAACCAACTCTGCAGTAATATCAGCTCATCACAAAATAAGCTGACAGCCTGTACCATATTTTTATAGTGAATCATTTAAACCATGAATCATTCATAGCTTCACACAGGTGCTGAAAATAGTGAAAAACCTGCTGTCATGCTAGACAAGCCTGGCACATGCTTGCCACAAGTGACGGGTTCTTCCTTGCAGAACAGATCAGTTTTTAATCCTATTAGGAAGGAAGAAAGATCAAGGAAGGAAAACAGAAAGGGGCTCTGTTCTCCATCCCTTCCTTTTCCCCTTTCCTCCCGTCCATTTTTAATGATATTATCTTGTCCACTCAAAATGAAAAATGGAGGAAAAAATATTTTGATTCTCTATTGCATTTGTTCCTGCTTTTGTTCCATTGACAGGCAGATATAATCCATGTTGTTCCAAAAGGAGCAAGTCCTGATACAGCGAACATATCAGAGTCCTCGTTCTGAATCACCTCCAGAATATGTCATTCTGTTGACATATGTATTTGTAAATCATTAGCTGCATGCACCAAAATAATCCAAGGGATCCGGGCATTGGTACAAAAGGCAGCAGCGAATGATAGGCTAGCGTTATAGCTTCTGCAAAATGTGCAGAAAGCCTGTCATGGGGCAGTCTGCAGATTGCCTTATTCCCTGCCTTGAATAAGAGTAGAGAAACAGATTGCAAAGGAAAATTAAAATACCCATCTGAACTGACCTGCAAAAGACTGAAGAATAGGCCTGGTTAGCATACGCTGCATTAGGTGGTTGGTGATGTTCTGGGAATCACTGGTTCCATGTCAGCACATCTGTAAAACGAGTTAATGAGCAGGGAGACAGGATGTAGCCATTTCACACATGATTAGGCAGGCTCTCCTTGTAGAGGAGCGCTCCCACATCCCTGGGGACCTGTTCTGCCTGCCAGTTTGCCTGCCAATCTGTGACTGGCTCAGACAGACATATAAGTCAAAAGAGGAAATGCTTTAGGCCCATCTTAGGCCGTCAAGGGGTAAGAATTTGTGATAAGCATTGCAGGACTTAACTCTTAGGCGCTTAGCTCTCAAGCACTTTGGGATCTGGCAAAATGCTCCTCAGTACCTATGCATTGCAGAAGAGTTATTTGCCTAAAGCAGTCCCCTGAGTAAAGGCGTGAGCAGAGAGGGCCAATAACAAATGTGGAGAGGCAGACCACTCTCTTACACTGTATTCCTCTTCAGGAATCACCCAATTTGGGATTCACAGCCTTGAACCTCTGTTGGAGCCAGGTGCCTATGCCAAAACACTGAAGCAAGCTGTGGGATTCCTCTCTCTCCTTCTGTCCAGCTGACAAGTAGACACACTCACCAAGCTCTTGTGGGACATACAGATTCATTTCCAGCTATCTCATCACAAGGTATAGGGAGTCTTAAGCCTCAAGGTATAAGGAATAAGTAGGGCTGCTCCCAGCCCCTCATGTTAAAACTGTTCTGGTTTACTTGGTATAGTTAATTATTCATTCAGCCAGGAGAAAGGAAGTGGAAAGAAAAAGAGGGAGTGACAGCATGGGTCCTCTTAGCTCAGAATATTATTGAGTAATATTGACCAATATTACCAGTATTGACCAGAATATTTTGAATTGCCCATTAAAAATGAAAAGCCTAAGAAAGCTTGTGTTTCCTTTTTGCTAGTTGGTGGAGACATGGCACCCCAGAAAGAATTGACCAGGGGCAGACCTGGGGCCCAGTGACTGTGTTAATTGCTAATAAAATGTTTAATCCTAAATTAGTATAAGAAGGGGTGGACCTGAACCTTTAACGCTTGAAAGAATGGTCTTCCATGAATGGTGATGAAAAGGGAACTATCACCCACCACCAAATGTTTTGTGTTGACTCGCTCCATAAGGCATCTTCTGAGAATGTGTCCTGCCTTGGACCATAAAAGACAAGGCAGGTCAAGAAAACCCTAAACTGTCAATCCAGAGTAGATACATGAAGGAGCTATGGAGCCACTCAGCTCTAGCAAGAATAAGGAGTTTCAAGGATACCAAGAACTAACAGAACTTTGCTGAAAAAAAAAGCCAGTAGGTGTCTGTGGTTTTTTGGAGTCCCTGAAGTTAGACAGCAGCTGAGTTTCTAAGATCTGAATGTTGGACTTCAAAGTCTGAAGGCTTTAATGGTCTAAAATGTTAATTAGCGCATCTGTGTATCTGAATGGAAATGGCCTCCTGGCCAAAAATCTGATTTTGGAAATGGTTTGTATTTGAAAATGGCTTATATCCCAATCATTATCATTGTAAAGAGCAGTTAAATAGGTTTCTGTGTATAATTAGCATTACATTTGCCAAGAACATCTTCTATTATTACTGATAACATTTTGAAGGTCCTCATTTAAATTCCAGCCATATGTCTTAACTTGGTAATGAATTCCATGGTGAAGAAATATTGATTTTGGATTGCTTTAACTTATATTGTTGCCCTCTTTTACTTGAGTAATATGAGCTGCCTGATTCAGATATGTTTAGTTGTTTGCTTGGCTTTTTAATGCGTCCTTATTCTACATAATCTGAATCCTGATATAGTACTAAACATCATTCTTGAAATTCTCTGGAATTACTCCCTAGTAGCAATTAGAAGTTTTCTCCAACAGTAAAAAATGAGCAATTTTCCCCAAAGATAGGCACATCAGTGTTCAAATCATTGTATATTATACCTGGCCTTTTCCTAGCAGAGTAAGCAGTCTAAGCGATCTCGTTATCTAGCAGATTTGGGACCTTGGTTGATGTCAGTGTGAACTGATCAAAGAGAATTAGGAAGGACAGGCTGGGAAGGCAATGAGGGAGAGTTGCCCTTTGCAGGAGAGAGCAGCAGGACTGCCTGGAACTCTGCCTAGGAATGGACGGTGAGCCTGCTGAGAGCTCGTGGGTTGAAATTAGAAGGAAGACAACCTGAATGACATTGTTGTGGGTTTCTCCTGCAGACACCCTGATCAGGAAGAACTAGATGAAACCTTGTTTAGACAACTGGAAGAAGCTTCATGTTCACAAGCCTTGGTCTTCATGGGGTACTTTAACCACCTCAGTATCTGCCATTAGGTTTCTGGAGTGCATTGATAACAACATCTTAACACAGATGATCAAGAAGCCAATGAGGGGAGGTGCTCTGCTGGACCTAATACTTACAAACAAGGAAGAATCAGCTGGGGATGTGAAGGCTGGGGGCCACTGTGGCTGCAGTGACCATGCGATAGTGGAGATCAGTATCCTGAGAGAAGGGAACAAGGCAAATAGCAAAACAACAATAGCAGAACAAGCAGGTTTAGCCTATTCAGGGACCTGCTTGGAAGAATTCCATGGGACACAGTCCTGGAAGGAGGAGGGGTCCAGGTGAGCTGATTGTTTATCAAGGATCACCTCCTTTAAGCTCAAGAATGGTCCATCCTGATGAGAAGAAGTCAAAAGTAGCAGGAGGCCTGAATGAATGAGCAAGGAGCTCCTGACTAAACTCAGATATGAAAAACAAACACACAAGAGGTGGAAGCAAGATCAGGCCACTTAAGAGGAATATACCGACACTGTCTGAGTGTGCAGGGATGGGTTTTTGAAAGCCTTAGTTTTTACTGGTAAGATTTACCTTCAGGAATTCCAGGTCCCTGAGACCAGTGGAAAAGTCTGGAGCAAGGAAGACTTACCCTTGGTGGAGGAGGATCAGATTAGGGAACACTGAAATAAATTGAACATACACAAGGCCATGGGACCTGAGGTGATACACACATAGTTGGTGGATGTCAAGGCAAGGCAAGGCCACTCTTGATTATCTTTGAAAGATCCTAGCTGTCAGGAGAGGTTCCCTAGGACTGGAAGAAAGCAAATGTCACTCCTATCTTCAAAAAGGGAAAGAAGGAGGATCTGGGGAATTACAGGCCAGCCATCCTCACTTGGGTCTGTGGAAGGTGACAGAGCAAAAAATTCAGAAAAACATTTCCACACATATAAAGGACAAGGGTGGTTGGGAGGGGTCAGCATGGATTTACAAAGGGGAAAACATGCCTGACCAACTTGACAGCCTGCTACGATGAGATGACTAAGGAAGAGGGGATGGATGAGTCCAGTAGCAGTCACCTTTGGATCTTCACCTGTTTTGTGTGAGTACCAAAGAGCTGCACATAAGTTGCCAAGAAATAGATTTCCCACATTTTTATGCATACATGACTTATTAGCTCTTGTACAATTGCAGTATCTTGGGTGTCTCAGTGTGTGCAGGGTCAGCAATATTTTGTATTACCTGTCTCCCCAAACAAGGACAAAGGGAAAACTCTTTCATGGCTGCCACTGAGATGCAATTACCTCGAATCCAAGAGATACGTACCCCTTGGCTATACCCTGCAGATAGCCAGTTCTCTTGCATTACCCCAGACTAGAAAGAGGGTAGAAGAAAACTGAGAAAGCGTAAATAAAAAAAACAGGTACTAATGCTGCATTTAAGAAACACTGTATATAAGATACTCTAGGAATTAGGGGGATCTTTGAGAAACATGAGAATCTTGTGTGAGTCAGAACAGCAAGCACACACTTTTCTCTACCTGAGTCTTAAATGGGGGACCAGTCAGCAAAGAAGGAATAAACTGAAACAGGAAAGCAAAAAAGTGTGCTTTATTGAAAAAGTCACCTGGGAAAATTCTTGACTTCTTGGAAGTGTCTGGCTTAATTTTCAAATGAAATTGAGGATGTCAAGGAGAGGAAACCTGTGCTGACATCTATTATCTTGAATAGACTTCCGCAGTTCCTATCCCGGCTCCAGTAGACTGAAGGTCTTTTTGGAATTCACACAAAAGATGTCCATCTGTTGGCTTCAAGCACCAGTAGTCTCTGAGCAATGAATTACAGACCCAGATAGCATAGAAAGCTGAAGGGAACATTTAAATTCATAAGAAATTTCTAGTTGTGGAAGGAAGGAATATCTTCCTTAGACCAGCAGTAGTCTAAGGTGGAGGGAGCCCATAGATTCTGTGCCGTTGAAGTTTTTGAAAAACTAAAGAAAACAAAGTGCTTCTGTGTGAACAGACCAAAGCAAGCTGCAGAATTCAAACACTGTACAGAGAGTGTCTCTACCACAGTCAATGATGTAATGCATTCCTCCATTTATATTGGAAAAGCAATCGGTTGATTTAGTTCATGAAAGCACATTATGCCTGAGCTCATACCCCAGAAGATTCTTATTCCGGGAAATGAAGAATTGTATTGTAATCTATTTATTCTTTACTTTCACACTGTCAGGAAGTCTTGTGGAAGCCAGTCAAAGACTATTTCTTGGCTGCAGCTTGAGTCTGTAATTTGATCTCCATCTCTTACCTGAGAAGTTTTTAAAGGATCCTTGATAGAGTCTGCATTGTTCACTTTTTTCCCATGTTTTGATGGCAGTGCTGTCCTACATTCTGTGGCATTTTTACTTCCATTGTTTTACACTAGGTTTCTGGCTTTTTACTTTTTCTTTCTCTTTTTCTTTCCCTTGCCTGTCTCTAAAGCACTTCAGGGAGGGGCGTTTGTTCCTTTAGTGCCTTTAGCAGAGTTAATAGATCATAGTAGTACATCCATGTCTTGACAACTGTGTCAGCACAATTGTACATGGAAATTTGGTCTTTAAGATGTGGTCATATGAACTATCCATCTGGGTATGCATCAAGACTGACTGCTGTCTTGCCAATGGCAAATAGAATATGAAAAAGGGTAAGGGAAAACCCAGCATTACAAGAAAAACTTCCCTCAGGAAATTGGCTCCTAATTGCCCCTTCAACCGTAATGGTCAAAATGGAAATTTGTGAAAGCTAGTTATCTTGTTGCCAGTATATTAAAACAAAACAACGAAAAAAAACAAACCAGTGTAAATGTTTGAAGTATCAGTATTGCAGTGTTGGAGTTTTCTTGCTATGCTATGAAACAATATAAAATAAGCATTTCCATCTAAACGTCTAATTCAAAGATTAATTTGAATTTTTTTCTCATGAAAACAGTGTAGTAAGATGGTCTGTCAGAGTTTTTACTTCTATTCCAGAAGCAATTTTTTTAAGATGTTGTCTAGTTTCACAAACATTTTAAATTTGTCAGAGCTGAATAAAACAATGCAATATGGGTCTGCAACCATTTTCTTCTGATCAGCCTCGATCATTTTTTTCAGTATCATTACTAAGTGGCTTTGAAAAAATGTGCCAAAAGGAAGAACTGTGACAACAGTTTGCACATTTAATGTGCCTCGTTCTTTATTTTATCCTTTCGTTGGAAAACCCACCTTCATATGCCAAAAGGCAATCACAACACGGTTTCATCAGTTATTTGAGGTAACAAGGGACGTTAAACACACTAAACTTTTAAATTCTTTTTTTGTCCCTTCCCCAATTTCTGCTGGATTATCTGCTACCTATTTTGTGAATAATGATACCTATAGCAGTTCCCTCACACTGCATAGTCAAAAATGTCCCTGGTAGTTGAGGCTGTTGCTGTTTAGGGACTGCTGTTGGAATGCTCTACATCCAGGAAGGCATGGGGCATGCTCTGATGGTGACAGAACGGCTCTGCTGTAGAACAGGCTTTGCCCCAGCACGTGACGTGCTAGGGGGCACACAGGACCCCCCACAGTGAATCTACCCCCATCTAACTTACCTGCACCTGCTCCGCAGCATTGTCCCTGTGTTTGTATAGCACCTTGATATATTAGAAGTCCAGTAAAAGTAATAGTTTATGATGAAGCTTTTCCCCTGCTTTCTTGGAGACTTGGAAAAATCAAAAAATATATGAGTACAAAGATGATTATTACATACTTGAAGGCAGCTTCTGCCCTGACAATTGGTGAGTGTGGCTCAGTCCTTGTAAGCATCTTAACTAAGAACTTGTTTACAAAACTCCTGAAGGGAAAAATCCAGACATAGGTCCTAAAAAGCAATAGATGTTCCTTGTTCTGCTACCAGACGAGGAAGAACAGCAGCAGTGTGCTGGCTCCCGGATGCCCCAGTCTCGTGGTCCTTTGCAGCAGCAGAGGACAAAGTCTCACAGCCAGATCCCAGAGCTGCACTTCATTAAGGTCAGAGGAGTTTATCTTTCTGTCTTCACAGAAATCTGCTGCAACAAATTTTGTTTACTCCTACTTCACAGAACTAGTGAGAATTCAGCCTGTGTCAATTAGTCCATTTGAATGGGAACCTGCAGCATTTTATTGTGACTTTGCTGAAATGACCCTTCTCAGTAAGTGCTGCAGAATTGAGCCCTCTTAGAGCTGTAAAACCTTACTCTTCTTGGACATTTAAAAATGTGCTTAAAAATCATCTGGAAATGATTTATAACACTGACTGGACAAAGTACATTTCAATATTAATGCGCAAATCTTCTAACAAATAAGCTAATCTACAGAGTTATAGGCAGAAAGAGGTGTCTTCCTTCTCTAAAATGAAAATATGTTTGGAACGATGCCTATAGTTAAATCTTGCTCACACTTTGATCTCATGCAAAGAAATTTTATAGTTTTTATTATCCTTGACTTTGAAAACTCCTCGTATATGCTTTAAAAAGACTAATGACAAAACTTGCTTACAAGATTCTGGGAATGAACATGTACTGTGGCTTAGGGCAATGGTGAAGAGTCATTTTATTGTAATAACATGAAACAAAGCTTATTACAGTAAAGAAAACAATATTATGCTTGCAACCACTGACTGAATCTGTTCTACTGTGAAGCTTCTGTTTATTGCTGCAGTTTCTCTCTGTTCCTTTCTTTCTCTGCCTGCTTTACTTCTCACTGCCATTTTAGGAAAAAAAATCTGCATATCCTCAGTGGCTGCTGGTACCTTTAAAATATTTTCATATAAGTTATCTAATATGAATCTTAAAATATATACAGAGAAATCTTAAATGTATTCAAATATCCCACTTTTAAGATGATACATAACTTTTGTTGATATGTACACAAAATCTCTATACTTAAATATATCCTTTCTGACTAATTTTCCATAACTTGATACTGACCCAGATATATTATAACATACATTTGAATACTGAACATTGACCATTTACATGCCCCAGTGTGGCTTTTCATCCACTCAGTTATGTAAATCTAGTTATCTTCACAGTGGGAGCTGTACATCTGAAATTATTCGTTATCTTTCATAAATTCAGTCCAAATTTCTACCTGTTTATTCTGTTTGTGATTTTATGGAGCAACTAGTCTGCCAAATACAATAAAAAAAGGTTTATTCATTTATCCTCAGTAACCTTTGTGAGGTAGTCTTCTTATAGCTAATTCTAAAGATTAAATGGTTGGTAATGAACTTGCCTGCAAATTTGAATTATAATCCTACATATTAGCACTACCTAAAATAGTCACAGTACTCGGGGAACAAATGTGGGGACATAAACCTCTGTCAACATAATTTATTTTTCAGCCTCTAACAAGAGATATATAACACTTTCTCACTAACTGACTAAATGGTGAACCATGCACTTCCTTATATGCCCATCATTATCAGCTAGGCTGACGTGACTTCTGCTTCAGTCATCTTATCTCAACCTGAAACGTGCAATGCAGAGAAGTTCAGAAGGGTAGAAACCGTATTTATGTAAATACAGGAAACAGGGCCTGATTTTCCTTCACCTTTAGATCTAGCCATGCAGTATAAAGTATAATTATAACTACAAAGCTGTATAAAGGAAGTACAAAGCACTTGCAAGTGGGCCTTATCACAGTTTAAACACGGACTAAGATCCATTTATGCCATTAAACACTTTAGTGATGCCTTAACATATGTAGCTGGCAGGTCTGGAGAATTACTGTTTTTCTAAGTCACTTGCATTTTTAGATCTGATATCTTTTTTGTCCCCTTTTCTTTTCTTGGAGCTGTAATAACAGGAAACCTCTCTGAGAGTGCTGACTTAGGATCTAGTTCAAAAGAATTGGGGAGCCTGGTTTTAAGCTCCTGGAGAACGTACTATTTCAGCTTTTACATCTTACTGACTCCCCTTCTTTTTCCCAAACCTGTTTCTTCTTTATGCTAAACATTTTCATTTCTTTATTTCTTTGTTCCTTTATAAATCTGTTCCATGATATCTACAACTGAAACCCATATATATATACACACATACATTTTAATAGAAATATTTAACAATAATGTTAAACAATATAAATATCATAAAGACTATTTAAACACTCACATTTATACAAATATAAACTCGATATATTATAATATATAAATATATGTATTTAAGGATTTCTATAAATCTGCAGCATTTGCAAATATGCTATTGTTAAGATAAATAACATACATAAACTCAATATGTGTAAGATCTTTATACATATATCTTTGCTATTGGATTAATCTTCAAGAGACTGATTCTTGTCCAGAATCTACTCACTCTTATTGCTGATTATTTAATTCATTTAATTACTAAATGTCTATGCATATTTTGTAAACACCCCTCTGAGAGCACTCCTGGACTCTCTCCTGCTTCCTTTGAGCTACACTCTGTAGCCCTCCCCCATGCACTGCATCATGGTCAATCTCAGATAACACCAGTCTTCAAAAATATGATCTTCAGAAATGCAGACATAAACCTGTATATTAACTAATCCAATGTCTTCTCTATTTGACCATATTTTTAGAAATCAGGAGGCAGCAGCAACTGCATCTCCAATTTTCTAATGTGGCTATAGCAGTGCCTTCCTACGTTAATGTAGACGAGCAGAGGAGAAATGAGCCCAGTTCTGCTGCCATGTTGATAATCTGGCAAACTTTGTATAGTCTACCAGCCTTTGTTAGGGCTGCCTTATTTTGGTGACAAATTCACCATGGCATAGTCTCCTTCTCCACTCTATTGTTTTTTCTGAGAACACCTGTGGAATCCAGTTGTAGAAAACCATTTAATACTTTCCTTTTCCCCCCAATATCTTATCTTGTACGCTGTGGATCTGTGTATAAAATTAGGATTTCATTCTTTTCTTTTTTCCTTTCTTTCTTTCTTTTCTTTCTTTTTTTTCTTTTTTTTTTTTTTTTCTTTTGGCCTCTGGAGACTCCAAGAAGTATGTGCATTTAGATCTTTGAGTATTTGCCTTGGGGTGACAGAAACTTTCACTGGGGGTACAGAGTGATGAGGCTCTTCCAACCTAGCTCTGTATTTCTCACCTCTGGAAGATGGATGGAATGCAATTGCATTGGTCCTTTGTCATAGAATCGTGGAATCATAGAATGGTTTGGGTTGGAAGGGACCTTTAAAGATCATCTAGTCCAACCCCCCTGTGATGGGCAGAGATCTTTTACTGTCCTTCTAATGTTTGCACCCTCCTTTTTGAGAACACAGGGGGCATGCTTTAAAATAAAAGATATGCATTCATTCTGAGGTACTGTTGTAATTCATTTATCTTTCCAGTTATTCCTTACGTTTAATACTTGGGCATCCTCAGCAGATATACATTCAGTGCTGTAAAACCCAAGCCTTACCTGTTATTATTTTACTTCTGGGTTGTTTGTTTTTTTTTTCCAGAGCTAATAGCAATGTTCTGTGTACCACCTTAGCTTGAGCACCTGTGTCCAACTTAAAATTAAAAAGTGTTCCATTTGTTTTCAGGCTGACAGTTCATTCATCTTCTGCTGTTACCTTGGCCATTACTGCAATGAAGAACAGCTCTGAGCTAATGGCTTTGTAGTCATCCCCTTTGTCCTTGCTATCTGTTCAAATTCTGCTGGTACTTGCAACCTCTGGCAACATGATAAATCCACTGTACTTCTTATATCTTCTTCCAAAAACTATCAATTACAGCTGTGAGTGTTGTTTGTTACAGGATGTACATGTTCATGTGCTGCTTTTTGAGGCTGCCAGCTTCCTGTTACAGGTCCATTCACTGGAAATATTTTAAATTCTGTGCAATCTCCTCATTTTGAAAAGCATCATCTGCACTCCATAAACATCACTCTGGATCGTGATTTGCCTTTTCTTCAGTATCTCTGAGTTGCTTTGTAAGAAATGAACAATTCTTAGTTGCCAGAAATCTGTCTTGTGGTTTGACCAAGGTCATAGCCATGATCTGACCTTTTTTGCAGGGACTCAGCTTCTAGTAGTGTAAGAAAGACTGACTTTCCACCTCAGATCCATGAAAGCCTCTTCAGTTGTTCATCTTTTTTGGCCCACTCTGAAAATGTGTCGTTCTTGTTTCAGGTATTCATGAAGTACATTAGCATTCAGTATTACAGTTGGCTTCCTTTACTGTCTTAAGGCACTTAAAACATTGTTTGTCATAAATAAAGCCACTTCCTGGCTGTTACTTCTTTTTGACTAACACACGTTGCTTGCAGATAAAGGTGTGTTCCAGCTGTATTTCACCTCTGGTAGCATTACAAACCACTCCCTTCTCCACATACTTTCTTAGTTTGTTTTATTCCCAGTGTCATGTATTGGTCAACAATCACTCCTAGCTAATAACTCCAACAAAGGGCTGCTCCATTCAGTGTCCTGACATCTGATAATTTGGTCCTTCAAAAGACTTCTGGTTTCAGACACCCAGGGTCTGTGTTCTCTACACAGTCTTAATCATAGCACTGGACCAACATGTGTATTACAATCTGTGGTAGCCATGCAGTGGGTAATTCCTTAGTCAGTACCCTGAATGCAGAATGGTCCTACCTAAACATTCCTGATCTGCATCTCTTAATTTCCTAACTTTAAGAAGGAAGAGTGTTGAGAGAAACCACCATATTCATTTTGAAATATGTTTAAATTAAGTTCAAAGTAGGTTAAAATTAAAATTAAACAGTAAAACCATGAAATTAAAAGGAGGATGTATAAGGAAAACTGTCTGAAATTATTAGTAAAGGTATGGAAAATAAAATAGAAATCATCGATATTCCACTGTATAACACTGTCATGTACTTGTATCTTGATCACTGAGTGCAGTATGCAAGACAATAAAACTAGAAAGGTAGAGCAAATGGCTATGAGCACAACGCTGAGTATGCAACAGTTTCTCCCACTTGTGAAAGAAATCAGTGACAAACATAGTAATAGCAAATTATGCATGGTAGGGGAATAGGAAAGGAAAGAGGAATAATTTAGAATTTCTCCCAGCACTAAAGTTACACAACAAATTTTTTAGGCAGCAGATATAAAACCAACAAAAGAAAATGCATTTTCCAAGCAAGATAAAATTTCAAGGAACCACTGCCACTGGATTTTTACGGGCTAAAAGTGTATGTGAGCTCACAAGAAGATTTTCATATTCACAGAAGATAGGTCAATCAACAGCTGTCTATTATGTTGGTCATCTGGATGCAACCTTTGATTAGGAGTGCTCTTCATCTGCAGTTAGGAAGATGTATCAGGGGCATTGTCTTGGCACAATTAATTACCTTATTGCCAAACTAATTTTTTCTAAAGATCAGTGGTGCCCATGATCACAGGGAGACACTTGGTCCGACGTTATATCAATACAGACCAAGGAACTGAGCATCTTCTTTTTCACACGCTTGCAGACCAGCGTTGCATCACTGTTGGTGAGAGATGTGGGGTACCATCATAGGTTTTTCAATTACAAGAAAGCTGTCCACCCTTCAAAGAACTTACTGGCTGAACTTCTGCAATTGACCATGTATACAGTTTTATTAATCTGATAAGGTACAAATACAGGTAAAAAATAAAAAACAAAAGATATTTTATATGGAAAACCCCTTCGCCAGTTCTCCCATGGATGAATACACATCGTTTAATAAACTTGCAGCAGCAAAGTACGTGAGGTTTTAATTTAGAAAATTATTTACATGTCTTATATCTGAAGGAAGGGTTCTAATGTTATGTTTTGATATAAATACTCTTTCAAATTCCAAAAGTAATGCATACAGAATGTAGCACAGAATCAACATTTAATTGGGGGAAATATATTCAAAATTAATTGAGAGTTTTGTTTTAATGCGTACTTATCATAAGTTATAAAGGAAATGATTGTCTAATTTTCACATTGTTATTATCTTTTGCTTTTCCCAGTAATAGGCTCAATGTAGCATAAACAGACATTTTCTTTTTTCAAATTTTGAAATAAAAAGTGGGAGCTTTTTCTTACCTACTCAGGTTACGTGTTGCAGAAATGTCAGAGAAAATACTGCTGTGTTAAGGAAATGACATAAACTTAGCTTTGTAATTACCTAGTCAATGCCAGTTAGTGTTTTTCTTTATTTTGATTATGATATGGACAACTGACTATCTTCCAAGTAAGCTCCAGTCTAGCTGAGTGTTAAGTCACTGGATAAACATATAAACATAGCATATGCGTACAAGACACTTTTGGGCTCCTATACATACAGGAATAATGTCTTTGTGTAGGCTCCAAGCTTTGGCTGACCACATATCGTATTTGTATATACGCTGACCTATATAGTGGTTAATTAAAGGAATTGCGGGCTTCATACAAACATAATAAAGAATGCCTTTTGTTGGTTTTGCTTCTTTTTAAGCTACCTTTAGGAGGAACTATGAAAATGACAGTGGCTTCTCTCAGGTCTACTGTATCAGGATAATTGTAGACTAAAGCAGACTGCTCTATAACTTCTTCAGCATTTATGTTAGAGAGTACTGCTCTCAACACAGCTCTGAGCAAGGGACAGGGACACAAATCTTATTACAAGAGCAATAAGCAACTGATTTTCCATGTAAACTGCTAGAAAGGATAAATTTCTACTTTAGGCCAATATGCAGTTTGCTATGGTTGCTTTGAAAACATCCCAGATAACAATAAGAAGGATTTGTTCAACCTCACCTTGCTGTTGAACTGAAATTACAGCAATCATTTCTATGTGTCCTGTTCTTCAAGAAAAATTTCTCATTGAACAGTAGGCCTTAAAGAAATTTCCATCTTGCTTTACTATTTTTATTACATCAAATCCCTTTTGGAACTTTTGGAACTGAGTGATACTGAAAATCTGTAGACCTTTACTTTCAAAATAGACTTCACCACAGAGACAGCTGGATTTAGTTTAAAACCAGCTCTTAAATGTTTCAATTACACTTACTTCTTCTGAGCTCTGACGCTCAAGCATATGGTGATGTCCAGCAGCACCTTATTTCCAAAGCCCCTAATTCAGCAAACACAGCTCCTATTGGTCTCTTTTTCATGTTTCCCTTTCTCAACAGCACGCTCTCCTTGCATTTTCAGGCTCAGGCAGCTGTCAGAAACAACACCCTATCAGGCCGTTCTTTATAACCAGTGACATGGTTGTTGTGACTCATGTGACTTATTTTTTAACATGCATAGGACATGGGCATAAACTGGCAATAATACAGTCTTTCAAAAGTGACTTTGGAAGTTAATAGATATTCCTTCACAGCTACATTGTGATTTTTTGACCAGAAAGTGAACTACTCTGTGCAAAGCAATGGGTGTGGTTGTTTACAAATGGTATAGTAACCTAAAGTTAGTATACTTCCCTTAAGGGTATCAGAAAATGTAATGTTTGCTCTTTGAGCATATTGGATTCATTAAAGCTGCTTCTATTTTTAAGCCCTAAAGTACGAAAACATCTACCATTGAGTAGCTTCTGTCCGAAGGATTCTGAAAAGTGGAGAAAGCACTGGACTTGTGGAAAGAATGAAAGAAATGTTGGGAGTGGGTAAAAAGCATGCTAACATGTTCCAGTTCCAACCCCCATGGAAAGCAAAGATCTCTCTAACCTATTTTTATTTTTTGCTCAGAGGTAGAGGAAAGGAAAATTGGAAAACAGCTGAAAAAAAGACTTCTAAAAGACAGGATACTCCAGACCCTTGAGATACTCGGGAAACACTCCAGTCACCCTAGGATATTGTATAACTAAGAAAAAGCAGTGGCCTTTTACCATGGTGGGTGGTCAGTTCTCTCCCTATCACTCCTGATGAATTATACTTATTGTAATCACATTCCTCTCTCTATGTATTTTTTTTTCCAAGTTACTTGGAGAGCAAGGGTGCTTCTCTGCGTAAACAGGAGTGGTAGAAGCAGAAACCTGGAAAGAAGGAGCAAGGGGGAGGGAGTTCTGTGCTGGAATTCTGCTTTTTACTCTAATAACGAGCAGCTCATTGCCACCCTGTGCTGCTACTCTCAGGGTACATTGAATATCTCATAGAAAACTGGGTGCAGGAACAAGCTATCATATGGTCAAAGCAAAGACACTGGCTGCTACCGTGAAAGAGCCCTGGTATTCTAGAAAATCTCACCCTAGCCTATGTCACATTCGTGTTCTCGTGTAAGACCTTTGTGTGAAGGTCTTGTGTGACCTTTGTGTGAAGCCTGTACCAGGCTGAACACTTGGCAAAATAGTACCTAAACTCTGCATGGCGTATTTTATTTCATTTGCTTAGTTAGGTAACTGCAAAATCACATTAGGTCCTACAGACTCTCTTTTGCTTCATTTGTATCATGCTGCTTTTTAATCTACCTACAACTATCCAAAATGTTTTCCTGTATAGTATATCTTTTAAGAAGTGGTGCCCTTATTGATTCACCTAGTTTGACTGTCTGAATAAAGAATATTCTCAGAGCACAATAATATGCAGCACAACATGGCACATAAATCAGCTATTACAGACACTTGCCCTTGACTTAATTAGCAAACTGGCATGGTTACTTGTCTTCTATCTTTCCAAAGATAAAGGCTCAGTTCATGAAGAGGATGATTGGATATGCCATATGCAAAATGTCATCTGCAGAATCAGTGCTGAAAAGATGTGGCCTTTGCCAATGCCGAAACAGAAAAAAATATTTAACTCTTCCCCTCCAAAATTAATACAAAAGAGGAAAAGAAAATACACATAAGAAGTAAACCCAGCTCAACAGTCAGTCACCATTCCTGCAGCGGTAAACTAGAGAGACAGCAGGAAGTAATGTGTAGAAAGAACTTCAGAAAGCTTAAGAAATACAAAAGGTTTGCCAAAACATACAGTCAATGAAAGGAGAAAGTCCAGAAAAATACAGCTGACCTGAGGAGAACAAAGCTAAGAATTACTGTAAAATATATTGGAAGTCAGTGAAACCCAACGGTCCTTGATAATAAAGAGGGCAACAGTGAGTGTCTGGTTAAGGAAACCAGTGACCGAAAGCGCTGCAGGATGCCAGACAGGAATCTGAATTTATAGTACCACAGGGTCAAGATACAATTATAGACGGGTCATTGTATGTAAAGTGCAGTGCGTATCAGAGCATGCTTGTGAGATGAAAGGAATGAATGCATTTTCAGGTAACAAAAGGATGTGGAAACTATTTTTCTTTAGGCAGGGAAAGTCATGTAAGCCGTGTAAACGTGCAAGGGTCCCTCTAGAAAGTATCTCTGACTGAAATGGCTAAATCACCCAGTACTTCCCTGCCCTGACATGTGGAAAGTTTCTGGATAACTCTCTAACTCAGAGATATGTTTTAGGGTCTGGGCACCTGCTGGGCATGTGTCTCCTGGCGGGGAAGCAGAGGCGGCTGCTGCTGCTGTCCTCACAAAACTTTAAAGCATCAACATCTTTCAGCACAAAACCAAATGCTCTCATGCTAAGTTATGATAGAACAAGTCCCAAAGCCAACTGGCACAAAAACATCCTGATGGCAGCTAGAAAGCCGGGCAAGCTGAGATATGATCAAACCTTGTTGAAAACTCAGTTTGAAAGACCTAGTGCTTACAATGTCAAAGAAAAATATTTTCAAACCTAGCTAATGTCTCTTCTATCTGGTGATCGCTTATGACAAACAGAATTGGACAATGAAAATGGTTACATGACAGTGTCTGGACTCTTCTGTGGAGGGAGTAAGGCTCAGCATGCAGTTCAGAAAAGCAATGGGGTTTTTTTTGTTTTAGGAGAGCATGAGTAGTGACAGCATCAAGTGCTTTAAGGCCTTTCTAGAACTTAGGTTACTGTACTCATTTGTTAATTTTAATATTTTTAATAAGTATTGCTGTTTGGCCACAGAACCCAGTCCCTTTCATTTTGTAAGGTGCTATAGAAATGCGTGAAGCACAGAAGCATTATTGTCTGAAGAAGATTTAATGATTATTCTGCCTTTCCCCCTTCATAACATAAGGTACAAAACTTCACACAGAGGTTTCTAAAAATCAGGGGAGACTATACAACATAGTATCTGGATAGCACACATTTTTAGGCAGATCCTGATCTGAAGGTATCAAGTCATGGAGAAATGCTTTCCCTTGCTTGAACATAACACAGGCAACAAGCGAGTCTGAGAGGCAGGGAAAGGACAAGGGCAAGGGCAGAGAGAGGGGAAGAACATGGGAGCAAGTGATAAAATCCAGCTGTTAGAGAACAAGAGTGTGGATAGTCTAAGGGGTCATAATATCAAAATTATTTTCCTTGCTACATAAATATCAGCTGCAGTTCAAAATTTGGCAAATACATGTGCTGAAACAAAGAAGTAGCCAGGGAAGCAAGAAGATGCCGGATGCTACAGCAAGAATTAACTAGGCAAAACAGTATGAAATTAAACTGATAAATGAAAGAAGATTGTGAAGCTGCAGAAGCTGTTTAAATCTGTTGCTTTGGACACCTAAAATAGGACTGCATGATGTCTAATACTCCCTGCTGGGAGGGATAAGAACATGGACTAGGTGATCCAGCAGATCTTTTTTTCTGTGAAACTCTGCCATAGTTTTCAGGTGATTGTCCTGTCTCAGTTTGGCAGTATTCAACCAGCATGTCACTTTGGGAGTTTGCAAAATACCATACGCTCTTTGCCCAGAGCAGCTGACAACTAACAAAGACTTTCTGGGCAAATGACAACCATATTAAAACAAAGCCAACCTTTTTATACAGCATCCAGAAAACTGGTTATGGGAACCACTGTATTTCAGTAACATGCTAGGAAGATTTTTCTAAAGAAAATTTTCCATAAATATTCTCTGTCCATTCAACATGTCTTCAGCATATGCAATGGAAATATCCCTTATACAGACCAATAATTTTCACAGCAGAAAAAGCCTGTGAGATTGCAGGATGGGCAACTAGACGTGCTATTTCTCACCTATTGCTTGCCGTCCATTTCATACACTCACAAAATACTCAAGAGATTGTGGTGAAATTTGTGTCTAGAGAAATGCCACCTTGAGTTCAGTCCAAAGGCACATTGTACAGTTGTGTTCTCCTGCTTAAACAAAACCTAGCCATTATGGTCTCATAACAGCAACTGGGCTCCAGTAAGTGAGCAAAATAGTGACGATGGACTTGCTTGGTTATCGTATGAATAGCTTGCCTTAAAAAAAATAGCAAGACAGATCCTTGGCCCACATTCCAAATATTTGACCAACAGACTCCTGTTGACTTCACTGGGCTTTGGATTATACCCGCTGCCATCAAGATGAAAAATTGCAGGCACTTAAAGTAAAGGTCTGGATGGACTGAAAGACTAGATTTATCATCCCTCTAAGGGCATATCTGGAGGAAATTAGTATGCAATATATTGCTATACACAAGCAACCTCACATTTAAATTCAGGATCTGATATAATTTAATAGAAACCTTCATAGTTCTTATTAGCTCTCTTTAGTTCTGAAATCAACTACTTTCTAAAGTGAACTTGAACTTTACATTTACATATACAACTGAATGAGCTGTTGTTCACAAATAATCTTCCAGGCAGACACAGGATAAAAGATAACCTGCAGTACAGGAGTGAAAGAAAGAACCATTAAATGCATGTGGTTATCAGTAAGATTTTTTTTATATCAATTTCTGCTGGGCATTAAGTTTTGGTTGATTTGCAAAATGTTGTCAAAAGATAATTTAGTGGCCGGGAAATTCTTCATAGTACTGTGAAGTACAATATATGTCATGGTTTATCAAATTATATGTTTGCAGAAAGAGAGGAGTCTGAACCTAGGACATCCCATGCCATCACATTCGACATGGACAGCTGAGGGGGAAAGTGAATGTGAAACCATGAAGCGCTGCTGATCTGCAGAACAAGGAATTATCCATGCCGCAAATAGGCCACCTTATGAAAATGAAGGTATATTATAAACATGACTTTCTTTTCAGCATAAAGAAGAAGACACTGCCCATATAAAGATGGGGGAAGTGAGAACTAGTTTCTGTCAAATCTGGCACAGAAGAGGGTTGGGTGGGTGAGTATATTTGCATGTTTCAAGCCACCACAGGAAGCAGCAGAGTAAAAGTTAAAAGTAGTTTCAACAGTCAATGGTGCAAACATGTCTCAGGCTCCTGAAGAGACACCAGTAATTATGTAGAAAAAAAAGTCCCTGTTGTGGTTTAACCCGGCAGGCAACTAAACACCACACAGCTGTTCGCTCACTCCCCTCCCCCCCAGTGGGATGGGGGAGACAATCGGGAAACAAAAGTAAAATTCATGGGTTGAGATAAAGACAGTTTAATAAGACAGAAAA
>NW_008825433.1:1179723-1187384 GCF_000699105.1 Pygoscelis adeliae
AGCACAACAAGGATTATGTACAGCAAGTAAGGTTTTACATAACGCAACTTTGAGAGCAAGCACAACAACTTTGAGAGTAAATTAATCAACATTGTGACTAGCGACTGTTAACCCAATATGATGAATGCTTATAACAAATTTGCCTTAACATACTCTGGTCAGATCTGTCATTATCTCAACCCTTCGAGTCCCACGTTGGGCACCAAAAGGACTGTTGTCGTTTAGCCCGGCAGGCAGCTAAACACCACACAGCTGTTCACTCACTCCACCCCCAGTGGGATGGGGGAGAGAACTGGGAAAAAAAAGTAAAATTCACAGGTTGAGATAAAGACAGTTTAATAGGACAGAAAAGGGATGGAAAAAATTATTTTTATAATAATGATAAAAGAATATTGCTCACCACCTGCCGACCGATGCCCAGCCAGTCCCCAAGCAGCGGTCACCACCCCACGGCTAACTCCCCCCAGTTCATATACTGAGCATGGCGTGACATGGTATGGAATATCCCTTTGGCCAGTTTGGGTCAGCTCTCCTGGCTGTGCCCCCTCCCAGTTTCTTGCTGGCAGGGAGTGGGAAGCTGAAAAGTCCTTGGCTAGTGTGAGCACTACTTAGCAACAACTAAAACATCAGTGTGTTATCACATTATTCTCATCCTAAATCCAAACCACAGCACTGTGCCAGCTAGGAGGAAGAAAATTAACTCTATCCCAGCCAAAACTAGGACAGTTCCAATCTTGAAAACCACATATTTGCCAAAATAACTACTTACTAACCAAGTTTGCACAGTCAGTTGTTTCAGTTGTTTTGTGGCATAGACCAACATCCTTTTTTCCTCTGTAAAGAAATATATTTTCTGGGTAGGATTACAATGTCCTGTGTGTGACTCTCCATGTCCAGGTCCATAGAGGTGGTAGCACTAATTAAATTAATCCTATGACCCTGAAGACACAGGTTTTGACAGGATCTGGAACAGCTTTTGAGGAAGAGAGGACTGGGAGCGCTGCGGTTTATGCAAAAAGTTTATTCTTTACTTCTGCAAAGACAAGCCACAGGTGTAATCCTGGCCCTTAGAAAAATTTGAGGATTGAGGCAACTGAGGTGAAGCTAAAAGAAGGTGATGTTAGAAGGTGTTACCACAGCTCTACTATCTCTACCCAGCACATGGGACAGGCTGGCTGTGCAAGGGAACAGGCTGACTCAAGACTCTGCTTGCTACCAGCCCCTCAGGAGCAGGGCTACACGAATATCTGAATTTTCTGTTTGTTGACTGAGCAACAGTGAGAAATTGAGTTAGGTTGAACTGAATCATTTGGGGTTCTTTAGCTCTTCTTGTTTTGTTTCTTTTACACTCCTTTTTTCCTAACTTGTTGATCAGTTTCAAAACGAAAATTTGTGGTTTATTTTTCAACTTTTCCAGCTCCTCTTTCCCCTCTCATTCCCTTTTTTTTTTGGCTGAAATTATGGCTTGATTTGTCACAAATAATTTCAGTATCCTCCAAATTGCATTTTTGATGAACTGACTATTCAAAAGCATTGCTCAATTCTACCCAGTGGGAATAATTCATTCCCAGGCTTCCCAGAAAGGATGCAGGTTCACACTCACAGCTTGGAGAAGTCAGAAAATGACACCATTCTCCCAGTTCCTAGAGGCTAATGGGTTTTAAAAACTACAACTGGGAAGATTTTATACTCTATGGAAATCCTTATCAGGAATAATTTCCTGAAAAGTTTGTTAAACAGTTACAGACTTCACATTTATGAAAAATAATTATAGATCACTGCACATAGTGTTCAATGATGCATAAGAATAATGACCATTTACCACTTAAAAGCATGATTTCTCCAGTTGTCAGACATAGTCATAGTATATGAATATGCAAAGTAAGCATATAATTTTGCATATTTTGCCAAAAAAAAGATATAAATACAAATTCTTGTTCTTTACTCTTTGGTTCCTGCTGTTCTGGTCTGAATCTAATGATATTCATTATTTCTGTGACTTATGTCTATTTGATAACATGGAAGATTCTTTCCTCCAAAATGCAGAACTGTTCTTATTTCACCAAGCAAGGAAATACAATCAGGTGCTCATTCACACACCACAGATCTGTATTTACTCTGGTCATTTCTCGGACCAAAGTTTTTTTAATCCTGTGTATTTGTTTCTCCTATGAATGTACCCTTTTGCATTCCTTAAAATCAAACTTTCTACCCCAAATATTTTTGTCATCATATTGTCTGGCTTGATATTTTGAAGTCTTTATAGCATCTTCCAGTAGATAACAATTGAAAACGAAAGCAGAAATGGACATTGAAAGCTAAGCCTTCACACCTCACACCTGTGTTTCTTACTATAAGAGGCACTGCCCTTCGTAAGAAGTGCTACATTACCATCACTGCTCAGCAAAGAAATTTAGAGTTGGCCAGATGGTTTCCAATCCCTATGTTTGCAAAAACTAATATTTATATAAGAAGACATTACGGAGGAGTCTCACTGAGAGAGCAGCTGTGAATTATTGAGGCACTCATCTGGAGGAGACATCTCCATTCTTAGCACATGTTTATAATTGAAACATGGTCCAGCTTTTCCAAGCCTCCACCGAGTGACTCACAAGGACAGTTCCATGCACAGTGCATGCCACGCTGTCCCGCGGCTAATGTTCTTTCACTTGGAGTCATTCACATCCACCCAGCACTGGGACATTTTTAAATCAGCCCTCCCTTTCCTGGTCAAGCCTTCAAAGCCCCCTTGCTCTGCCATTGTGCTGTACACATCTTGCATTTGCATCTGGCATTTTGCATATTACATGTTCTGGGAGGCTGACCTGCAGACAAAGCAATTCGGAGGGCTGGAGGCCAAACTCTGCATATCTCATGTTTCATCCCATCCACTCTACCGGCATTTTTGAGGCAGCACGTAAGAAACCCTGGTGAGCAGTTTTGCAGTGTTCTTTGGTGATGCACTAACTTCAGAGCATAGAAAGTAAGGAGATATGAGGTGGAAAGGAAGAGGCTGTTAAGGGAACCCAAGCTTTTACAACAGCTCTTTGCTGAGACTTGTTCAATTTTTGTGAAATTAAGGAAGGGAGTGTGCAGATGGCTGAACTGGTGACCCAGTGAAGAGTTTGCTCTGAGATGCTACATGTAATGGTAGGAATAAAATGAGGAATGTATTCCATTCCTCCTCTAGTTTAAAGGCCACTTGTGAACATGTGCACAACTTTCCATATCAGATTTAATTGTGATTAACATGTGTATTAAGGGGTAGGTACGATGTTATAAAACTTTTATCATGCTTCATGTGGGGATTTTAGTGTACTGTGTATGGGGTTTTTAACACTGTGCACATTTGGAGATTAAAATAAAGCATCTGAAGGTTCAGTGAATGCAGGCATCTTAATGACTTGTTTAATGAATTAGTGAAGTGAAGGTGGGCATTTTAATGAATCGCTCAAGACTGGAACACATGAATTCAAAGACATTTTCAATGAATTTTTAATAAATAACAATGAGGATGCCAAATTAAATGCTGTGAACAGTAGAAAAGAAAAGGATTAAACACACAACTGTGACCAGTAAAAAGTATTATTACACATGCATAATCGTGTGCCAAGTTAAAACCTTAAACACAAATTAAACAGGAGAGGTTTATATAGGCTGTCTTACAGTGCCCTGTCATGGTATCCACTACGCTTTCCAGGGAGCCTCTTTACCCTTTCATTATCTTCTTCAGCTGTGTCTGCGATGACTCTACCATGTCTTTGTCTTTCTCTCTTTTTTCCTCTCTCTTTCCTTCATTCCCTTCTTCCAACTCTTTATTGCTCCCTCAGGGTGCATATAGCATTTTTTTCTAAAGACAGTGCCACTGAAAGAAGCTGATCACTGCAAGGACACTCCAGTAGGCTGTCCCTGCTTTGAAGAATGAAACGTTAGGTGTGTCCTCCAACAATGAAAACATCATCTATCGAAGAGATACTGGTCCAGCTGAGAAACTATGTAGTGATCTCGTTTGCCAGAATAGTATTTTCAGAGCTGGGAACAGGGTGAAAGGGAATCACAGGCACTATGGAAAGTGCCAAGTGACCTGCATTGCCACACAATCTGTGCATCAAATTAAAGCATATTCTTTGGCATATTTTGCTAAAAAGAAAACACTCATGGATCAACACAATGGGTGCTGCAAAATAGCTAGAATTTTGCAGTAACCAAAATGTCTTTCTCTGCTGGAAACGTTTGTGTTGTGTGACTTGGCTGGCTTACCATATCATACTTCACGTTGGTTAAAGGCTCAGAACACCTTTTTTTTTTCCCCCCTGTAACTACTGCAACAGGGAAAATGTAATTCCTTTAAACTTAATACTTAATCCACACAGTGCCACCATTTTGGCTGAGGCTAATTTGGGAATTTTTGGAGGTAAGAAGAGGAAGGAAGTAGAAGAGCAAATGTCAAAGTATGGGGAGCAGTAAGCAGGGGGCAGCAAGCAACATTGACGTGGGGTATGGATGTAGTCATATAAAGAAGAGAACTGGGAAGCCTGTACATCTCTAGTACAGCTCCTGGATATATGCCAGGCAACATCAAGGGAATATGCAGATAAAAAGGTTTGCTTCCTCTCAGTTTGAGGCAATAGAGAGCACATTAATTTCCCACATAAACTAAGCAATGAACTTGAACCGCTTTTCTACCCAGCACTTCCCTGCATGCAGCCTCTATTTCACAAAACAAATGCTGGGGAGAGAAAGGCAAGAAGATAAAAAGAAGCAAAGACAGACATCCTACAATGGCAGACACCTGACAGCACAGCACCAAGGTGTTAATGTCTCCCTGCCTACACTAGCTCCTGCAGGTGACTCTCCTCCCAGACCAGGTTACCCTTGCAGCTCAGGCAAGACCTTCTGGCTGTGATCGCCTGAACTTGCAGTGCTCCAGTCAGATCCTGGATTTCAGTGACAAACTCTGTCTGTCCCATGTCATGGGTGGCAACCACAGAGGTGTGCATGGGGTCGACCAAATGCAATGCAATGGGATCTCACACAAGTGTACAGTCCATCTCTTTATAGTAGATATTAATTTACTGAAGTCTCCCGTAAAACACGTTGCTTTCCTCCACACATTTCTATGCATCTAGAGTGCCTTTATTGTGGCATGGTCTTGACCTCAGTTTTGTTCAGATAGCTACCTAGAAAGCTGAGCACTGACATGATTGCATGTGAGAACTGAGGTCCACAACCGCAGGCATAAGCTGAGGCATGAGATCTGATTGAGGTACCTGAACTCATGCAGAATAGACTGTGGCTGTAAAGTAGCATTGAATAGCATAGTTTGGTCTAGCCAGCATAACCTGGCAATAGCAGAGAACTGCGGTAGAGGACTTTGGAAAACATCACCTCTCACTGAAAGCTACTTCCACCATGGGTTTATTATTGTGCATGAAAACAGTGGACTGGCAACAAGAATACTGTTTGAGAACACTAGGTATTTTAACATAGAAGAGAACAAGCTAACCAGAAAAAAAAAAAATTCAACTGTAGGCAAGCCTTCAGCTGATACAAACTGACAACTAATCGAATTATTTCAGTCTGCCATTATTGTTCCCACATGGCAAGTATGCTTTTTTTAGGAAAATTGTGACTATGACTTTTCGTCTTGTCTTTCTACCATGGCTGCAAGGAGTCAACGTAAATTAGGCACTCAGAAGCAGATGCTACATTCAAATTCCCAAACATCATACAAGTGTTTTTCAAAACATTTCTCTCAGGTGTCTTATTACAGGTACTTTCTAACACTCCATTTGGAAATCACAGTTTTTCAATTTCTCATTTACTTTTATGGTTTTTGTCCCATTGTAAGAAAAGTTGTCTTCTCATTAAAAACCTGGAATTAATATACTTTTTCCTTAGTACTTGTTCAAACATAAAAGCCAGAAGATCTATAAACAAACAAGGCTCTATTTTTAAGTACTTAATTACCACACACTCATTTGCCCACTTTCACTGCAATTGAGAGGCTAGAAAGGGATTTTTCTATAAATCCGAGGCTAAATATAATGACTAGTATGTTACAAAGTGATGACAAAGGACCTCCTGTTCCCCTCAAAGTTTGCCCTAGGGACAACCTTTTGCACATAGGCAACAGATGCAAAACAAAAATTGGAAAAAAACACCATCACCCTCCACATATATAGAATTATCTTAAAGTTGTTGAAATAAAGGACAAAATATTATCTGGTTTAAATCAAAACAAAATAGAGTGAGCATGATCTTTCTAGAAATGGTAAGAGGCATTGGGTCAAACTCTTGTTACTTAACCTCTAATGACAGTTTTGTGTTAATGTTACGTTGATCTGAAATTTTTATTCATGCTGCAAATTCCCAGAGTTTTAACCATATAATTAAAATCCCTCCCACCAGACTGAAGAGCTATTACCATGGCTCACATTCCCGCTCCTGTCTCAGCTGTTACCTTGTCTGGCCTCCATGCCGTAATTTACTCTTTCTTCACATCATTACTGTTTTGCTGTAACAACAACCCCAAGAAGAAGTGAGAGGTAAGCCCTGAGCCTTTTATGTCTACCATGTCCCCATAAAAACAGCATGCTATATAATTCCTGATTAGTTGAATCTTCATTCCTCCCCAATAATGCATGGTATTTTAATGAAATACATTTTTTCTCCAAAAAGAGGTTAATTAGTAGGAGAAATGAAACCCTACCTGGAGCGAGGAAAAGAGAGGTCATGAAGCCAAAGGAAAAATGATGCATACTCCCAGAAAAGCACATATTAATAGCAACATAGCTAACAGGACTTCATGTCACTAACTGCAGAACAGCTGCTCTCACAGGTAAATACAGGATTTCTTCAGAGACAGTGTGGATCAGGAAGCACTTGCTCTATCAGAGTCCCTCCGAAGTGTAAGTGCGGTGCTGAGATCACAGGATCTGGCCAACTTCTGTATTGGCAATGCAGCAGTTTCTTATCTCTGGGAGCCAAACCTGATTTCTTTCACGGCACATAGCAAGTCCAGTCACACAACTTTTAGTGAGATTTAGGACTTGAAGTGATTACCTCCCTTTCTAGCATAGGAGGGAGGTGCTGCTGAAGCTGCGATCTGATGTCGTAGCACCAAGGAATCCATTCCTGGGAACACAAGGGACTCCACACTTAAACTCAGCAGACTTAATTGCATTGGACTATCCACAGGAATTTACGAACTTAAGCAGTTTCTTGTCCCCTTGGTTATGTTTTGTCTTACATATCATTCCATTGTTTGTCTTATAAATGTCATCATAGGTCTAAGAATGGATTTTCCAATGGGTTTTTTTGTTGTTCTTGTGGGACATTTTCTTTTGCCGAAAGGATTTTTTTTTTTGTTTTTTGAGAGGTTGTGCTAGTTTTGACATAACTTTAACAAAAAATGATTTGGACAGTGTTTTTTCATCTCCAGGATGATGTTTCTAGTCAAAATGGGAGAGGGAATGAGCAAGTCCGTAGACATGCCAACAGTGAGGGCACAGACTCTGGTTATGGGAGAACAAGATTCAAGTCTGTCCTCTGATTTAGACTAAAGATTTGATCTCAGATCTTCTATATCATAAAATAATCTATGACACCTACAGAGTAATACTAACACCTAGTACAGTGCTATCCCGACCATCTTTCTG
>NW_008825433.1:1187409-1189293 GCF_000699105.1 Pygoscelis adeliae
TAAAGAGTAAAAAATAAGTAGAGTAAAGAAATCCTAGGGCTGCAGAATCTGACTAGAGTGCAGTCGTTATAAATTTTTGAGGGTGCTGAAGACCCAGCATGGCATTTATCTCCCCTAAGTCTACGCAAAACAAAAATATCTACATCTGAAGTAGCTGACTAGAAACCTTTTATAGTCACCTGAGAGGAATAGGCATTTCAAGGGTGCAATATATCACTATAATGATAATAATACCATGAATTACACTGACTGTAGGAACTGTCTTTCACCTGGAATACTTTCCTTTTTTTCTGTTGCATATTGTGCTGCTTTTTGTCTTTTTATTTCCTCTCTTTTCCTCCAGAGATTCCTTATTCCTTTAAATCTTTTTCCAATTAGCTTTTTCCATTACTGGGTAGCAGTCTTAAGGTATTTCTCCAAGTTCACTGAGTTCATCTTTGTTGGAGTCCAACTTGTAATGCAATTCACTTTCCAGCTTTTTCAAGAATGCCTCTGCTGCTTCTGGCTCTTCACATTTCCTTGTGATGTTTCCTGCTCTAACAATTAATGTGGCAGGCAACGGAGTGCTGTTGTGACTCACGGAGCTTTTTTCTTCTCCTGTAGAAAGAGGAGTGTCATATATGGTACTTTTTCTTCTCTGACATTCCTCTGGTTACAGATGTGAAATTTCTTACACTTCATCCTCTCTGCATTATCGGTTGCTCGTTGATTTGACTTCTCTACTGCTATTTTATGAAATAAAATGTTTTGCTGAGATATTCAAAACTTTGCAGTTAAGGAGCTGGAATTGCTGTGGATTTTGGCACTGGGTATCCATGGGCTCTTCCAGTTTACTAATTTCAAGAATAATCTAAACTTGGCACGGTTTATAGCTTTTTTATACAAAAATTTCAGCAGAGATTTCAAATAATCTTCCCTTCTTCCTCTGCCAGAAATGCAAAGGTTAATTCTCAAAAGTTCTATGGATTCCTAATTTTATTTCTTATGTTGTTATTTTTATAAGGTGTTTTAGGTCATTATTGCTTTATCTTCTCCCCATGAAATTTTAAATTCGGTTAACATTACTCCTGAGGTAAGGCCAGTCAGAGCGGTTTTTCTGTCAATCATAGAAACATCCAGAGAGATTAGAAATCACTTATAAATCTGTACAGAAGTTAGCCCTGGCTTCTCCCTCCTTCACCCAAGTGTCTGTGATAGACAATGTTTCACCTAGATTTTTCTCCTTATCTAGGTGACCTGCAGTTCAGGGATTTCTGAGCCAGAGATATAAGGTTTGTTTTAACAGCCCTTGGTGGATTGTGTTTCCAAGGGTTTCACCAATGACAAAAAAGTGTCAGACTACACAACGTCTGCAATGATTTCCACAAAGACTATGTCTATGAGTACGTATCACCACTAGTATGCTTTCACTTTGACAGCTGATCTTTTGGCCCCTGTTTTTGTATTGATACAGTGTAAATAATCTTTTCCTAATCATATTTTCTGAGCTCTTTATGCCTTCTTTGACTTTTAGCACATGCGCAAATATTGTACGTGTTATTTCTCTTTTTCAGGCTGAAAAGCTCATTTAGTGCTCCAGAGGAAGTTTCTCCATTTCTTTGTCAATATCTTTGTCCATATCCTTGTCACTTTTCCCTTGTCTAGTTTTACTGTTTTGATGTGGAACACCAGAACTGCACATAATATTCAAGGGGAAAGGGATACAATACCTTGTAGCCTTTTCAGGTTTTTTGCCAAAAAACTATAAAGCTAATGAACCCAGAAGGAAAACTGTGAAGCAGAGGCCTGACTATTGCAGTGATTTGTACACTGAGCTGGGAGTTTTGCAATGATTTCCCGGACTACTAGGCAAATATGCAAAACATGGCAGAAGGATCACTACCA
>NW_008825433.1:1189316-1189729 GCF_000699105.1 Pygoscelis adeliae
TCAGCAGGACTTGGCACTGTCCCAGGGAGTACGCCCAAGGGAGGAATGGTCTGAGCAAGTTTAGTAAATGGAGATTTTGGCACAATCTGGGCACAAGATCCAAAATGGCCTTGCACAGAAGAAAGAAATAGCCCATCAAAGGCAGTTGTCCCTACACACACTGAAACTTTTCATTGGGAGAAGTGTTTATCTGAAATATATATGTATCTGTGCTTTATATAAGCACAACTATTATTTCAGAAGTCCAAGCAGCTAAGGCAGATTTTTCCAGCATTTTTTTCCCTCAGGGCCAGCAAAACAGCCACCAGGGCTCTTATGCTTTGCTGGGTCTGTCACCTGCAGCTCTGTCCTCATCACTGAGGACCTGTAAGAACACATGTCCCCTACAGACACACACACTACCTGTCATGAGG
>NW_008825433.1:1189813-1194247 GCF_000699105.1 Pygoscelis adeliae
CATGCTCGAGGACCAAGGGCAATCTGCAGCCTGCAGCAGCCCTACGTTTTGAGGCAAAGCCAGAGCCTGGGTCTAGGCAGGCAGCACAATAGCCACCCCTCTGTCCTGTGGATGGTCATGGTATGTGCTTACCAGTGCTACTATGAATTTTCTTTGTCTTTCTTCCCTCTCTTCCTTCTCCTTTAAACACTCAGGGGAAAATGCAGCTTTAGAAATTTAAATCTAAATGGTATTAGAGTTATAAATATAAATCTTCCGCATTCAAAAAATTATTCTTGCATCAGCAACATAACTTTTCAAGGCAAAACTGCAGATACATTCCATTTGCTGTTCCACTGCGGTAAATATATAACATTTTTGTTGTTGCATGAATGCCATCCATTGTACTGGGTGTGTATTCTGGTTGACTTGAAATCATTTTCAGGAGTTTACCCTTTTCTGTTTCTATTGCCTGACATTTTAAACTCATAGGACCCAACCTGGATTTGTTGTAGGACTTCCTGACATTTCTGTGCTGAAATGGTATTAGCCATCTTGGAGGTAAATGAGCATCAGGCCCCAAATGTAAGTATGCCTGTGAGCATAAGGGTGGATTCTCAGGTGGCTTATGGAGGTAGAACCATTTTCGTCCATTTTGTTCATGCTGTTGATACTATGACAGACTATTACTGTTGACTGGAATCTTTAACTGAACGCAAATCAAAACTTTTAGTAGATGCTGGGCTACAGCGTCGTGGTTTAACCCCAGCCAGCAACTAAGCCCCACACAGCCACTCACTCACTTCCCCCTGGTGGGATGGGGGAGAGAATCAGAAGGCTAAAAGTGAGAAAACTCGTAGGTTGAGATAAAAACAGTTTAATAAGGAAAGCAAAAGCCGTCCACGCAAGCAAAGCAAAACAAGGAATTCATTCACTACTTCCCATTGTCAGGCAGGTGTTCAGCCATCTCCAGGAAAGCAGGGCTCCATCACGCGTAACGGTTACTTGGGAAGACAAATGCTGTAACTCTGAACGTCCCCCCCCTTCCTCCTTCTTCCCCCAGCTTTATATGCTGATCATGACATCATATGGTATGGAATATCCCTTTGGTCAGTTGGGGTCAGCTTTCCTGGCTGTGTCTCCTCCCAACTTCTTGTGCACCCCCAGCCTACTCACTGGTGGGGTGGTGTGAGGAGCAGAAAAGGCCTTGGCTCTGTGTAAGCACTGCTCAGCAGTAACTAAAACATCCCTGTATTATCAACACTGTTTTCAGCACAAATCCAAAACATAGCCCCATGCTAGCTACTATGAAGAAAATTAACTCTATCCCAGCCAAAACCAGCACACACAGTTACATAGTTGCTTACCCAATTTACGACTATGGGACAGAATGTACTAAAAAGCCTTTGCCTTTAAAGAAGAAATTCCATATACTGTTAGAGATGGGAATAAATATAGCTAGGTGGAGTAGCATCCGAAAAAGATGGATGGGCCATTAATCCTATGCAAGTGAAAATAGCATATTCTTTTTTTTTTTTTTTTTCATAATATAGCTGGCATGTTTCTATGTACACCTGCAAGTATGTGATTCATATGTGAGTTTTTATATGCTCTTATATTATTGTCCAAAAAGAAGAACATATGGACAGTAAAATGCATGCTGTAGTTCAGCAACAATTTTGGAGGAAAAATAATACTGGGACAGCAATATGGGGCAGCCCTGGGGAAATCTGTGGCCTCAATGTCAATGCAGTCAAAAGCAGTCGATGCAGCTGGCTCAGCGTAATCGGTCCCGTCTGGCTTCAGGGTGATGCAGCTGTTGTGCGAGGTGCAGACCACAATACTCTCCCCGATGAGGCTGGGAGGTGAAGGGGGTGTTAAACCATCAAGGGACAGCCTCACACCTGGCCCCCTGAGTGTACAACTTTGTCCATCAAAACCTTACCAGCTCTGAAGGCAACCATAACGCTTCCCAGAGCCTCACCCTGCATGGCTGCTACGCCTATCATGGACAGGGGCTGCTGGGGAAGATTTTGTCTTCTTCAGCGCCTGTGCCAAGGGGATTTTGTCTGATTGGATTAAAGGCATTTAGCCTTCATTTTACACCACTGCCAGCCTTTCATCCAGCATAGAGGAACGGGAGGGGAAGTGAGTCTTTCAGCAGCGAGGAAAAAGGAGTACCTATGGGGCTTAGCAATGGGCACGTACAGCGAGCCTGGAGAGCAGGATCTGAAGTGGTATTATTTATCTTTCCCATACAAGGTTTGATAGAAGGGATTTAATTTTGTGGGTTTTTTTTAATACTGTCATTTTAAGCCAAATCCTAATGTCCTCAAAGTTGAGCTGCCTTCTCAGCTACATCAGATTTATGCCGGCATAAAGCTCTCTTGGTTTCAGGGGAGCTAATCTCAGTTTACTTCAAGTGTTGTAAATCAAAGAGAATATGGAAAAAGAACAGCTCAAAGTCAGGTTAATGGGAACGTGACCTGAGTGAGGGCCAAGTACAGTGGCCATTACTGTGCAATGAAAAAAGGACCTTCATCTTCAGAAATAGTTGCCAAAAGCCTACGCCTTTTTCCTTCACAGTCTTTGACCTCACCAGAGTGCCTTAATTTATGTTTCTGTCCATTTCCACTCTGCTGCTAATTTTAACCTGTCTTTCCATGTCTCTCTGTATGTGAAATTACTATATGATCTCTCTCCTTTTCCTTCCCCCTCTGTCCTCCCTATCCTAGAGCTAGATATCCTACAGGAGATCCCAGTTACAGTATTCTTCCATGTGGTCCCATCTGAAAAGTTGTTTGGAAGGACTGTTCTGTGGTTATTCTTCCCTGGAGGATGCTACAAGAGCACCGTCTTGATGTTGGAGAAAGAGTGACACATCCTAGCAGACTAGGGTGATCTTTAATGCAACGTGGAAAGAATTACAAATGGAAGATCGTAGCCGTAAAGTTTTAAAGATGAAGCTGCAGCTGGGTAGCCTGACTGAATGAATCACTGAAAAGTTTTTATACCTGTTTAAATTTTGATAAAGAAGAATAGTTTCAAAGGACTTGACATTGGAGATTTTGAACTCACATAGTAAAAGCCCACAAAATCCATTTCCTTGGAATGAAGTGTGATTTTGCTGAAATGTCACATTTTCCTCCCACAGGAGAAGGACCATTTTCACAAATCAGAGAATTTTCAAAATCATTTTCTCAGCTATAATTGGAGATTAAGCAATAAAATATAGTTTTGGTAGGAAAACAAGAACTTTTTTTTCTAGAAGTCTAGTGAAAAACAGTTGTATCATTAATATTTTGTTACTGGAGAAGTGAGCTGTGGTTATGGCTCAACAAACCCTGGAAAATTTTCAGCACAAATTATGCCAGAAATATCACATGGAGGAAAATCCTTCATTCCCCCTATACTCCCCCCTTCTATTGAGAGCTGTAATTACAAGCTTCTTATTGAGTAATAATATAGAGACACCTACTTGCCTTGCTGTACTTAAGGGTTTGTCAATGCTTCCATTATAAACCTCTCTTTTTAGGGGTTCACATGACTGTAAAATTTTGCTCTGGACTGAAACTTGGCATGAGATCATAGTAAAAAAGCATGTTTTTTTTCCCATAATTAGTTTTTCTTCAAATTTGATCATTGGAAAAAAAATATAGACTACAAAAATTAAAAGAAAAGCTATTTCAAAACATACAGTCTTCATACGTTTTGTTTGCTTTTATTCACATTACTGTAAAAAAAAAAAAAGAAAAGAAAAAGAAAACTAACAAATAGGTTAACATTCCAGATCCAGTTCAGCACTTAAAGAGCAAAGACATTCAACATTAAAGCTGGAATTGCAGTGGTCTCTTAACAGTGGGTGATCTGTCATTCCATATGGGCTGGCTACAAAGGTGTGAGTTAAGTATGAAGTTACAGTCTTAATTCTGAATTTCCTTACCTTGGTGAGTTTAAGACAGATGCTTAATGCTCCTTGAATGTAGAGGTTTATATACTTTTACTTGGAATGTAGTTTTTGGACATCATGCCCAGAACTGTTTTGAAAGTCTTTCCCCAGAGGTAGGAAAATGAAAGTATGTTGTCATTTCCCACTGCTCCCTCAAAGGAGGGGTTTTGTTTGCTATTCTGGATTACTGTTCTGTTTTTTTCCCCCCTCAGTCCAATCCTGTGAACAGTCCCATTAATGTACATATGAACTTATTTTTTTCTGCTGGTGAAGACATGAGGTATCTGTATTACTTTCTGTAATCCAATGAGATATTAAAAAATGATACGATACTTCACATATTTTTTTTCTTGTATGCTGCATCGCCATTTTGAAAATTTGCTTAACAGTATTTTGGAAGCTGTGATAAGGAAAGGAAGGGAGGAAGGGAGGGAGGGAGGAAGGAAGGCAGGCAGGAAGGAAGACAGGAGAAAGAAGGAGAAAGGAGAAAGAAAGAGAGAAAGAAA
>NW_008825433.1:1194432-1214519 GCF_000699105.1 Pygoscelis adeliae
AGAGAGAGAGAGAGAGAGAGAAAGAGAGAGAAAAAGAAAGAAAAAAGGAAGAAAGGAAGGAAGAAAGAAAGAAAGAAAGAAAGAAAGAAAGAAAGAAAGAAAGAAAGAAAGAAAGAAAGAAAGAAAGAGGAAGAAAGAAAGAAAGAAAGATAGATTTTTTTTCTCCTGTTGGCACTCAGGGAATGATTTTATAAGTGGTTTCAAAATAAACCACATTTCGCTGAATCAATAGCTTTCACGTGTATGGTAAAACCATCATTAAAGGCCATGCTTCAACCATGAGTATCATGTAGCTGGTTGGAAAATATTTTTGTAGTCTTAATTAACTCTTCCTAATATTGTTGAAAGGTATATCAGGCAGTATTTATATCATCTGCAAAAGGTGGACTGTAGTATTTTCTGTTTCACTGCTGACTGGTTTCTTAGAGTAAATTGAAAGCTCACCTAAAGTATACACACTAATAAGGAATGTTTATGGTCATAGCTACTTCAGTAAAAGAAAATATCTGCCTTCTTCACATAAGAACTGTCATACGGACAATTAATTCAGAGTCTAATCCAAAATGTGTTAAAGTCAATCAGGGCACTCATGTAAAGTCTACAAGGACATGCAGCCTCCAGCTATCGGGGTAGAAGTACATGCTAAAATCTAAGTATCCAAATAACAGAAATAATGTCAGCTTCTGGCACCTTTGAAGACAGCTGTCCTTAACCCTTCCTTACCCACCATATAGACCTTTGCACAATCAAGGCCTGAGTGATTTTCAGTGTTTCTCTTTGGGTCGCACTGACATGGTCATATTTGCTTGTAGTGAGTCTTTCTGAAAGAGCTAGCACCTACTTCTCCTCTTGTTACTTCTGTTCAGTTGTGACAGTTTCGGCTGCAGATAACTTTTTCATACTTTTTTTTCAGCTGCTCATATATTATTTTTTTTCAAATCCTTTTTCTAGGCTGAAATTTTCCAGCTGCTTTCAAGTCCAGAGGGTAAATATTGGAACATTTGAGTAAAATCCCTTTAACCACTTTTACATCATTGACAAAGTCTGCTGAAGCCAATGGAATGATGCCTGCTGACTTCAATATTCTTTGGATCACACACTTGCTATGTGAAATAGAGGTTCTTTTCCTTTTGCTGTTTAAACTCAGATATTCTTCACCATCATGGCCTATAAATTATCCAGGAGGATTTTTTTGCTAGCATGGAATTTATAATCACCACAGGCAGGAGCTTTTCCCAATAGTGACACTTCTGGACATACCTTACTTTCTTCCTCTTTAGCACCAATGTCATTTATACATCTATATACGTCATATATCTTATACATTTAAGAACTTATATAGGGAATCTAAAGATGCATGATTCTGACAGACAGGCACCACCTTTGCTGTGAAACAAAGAACACTATCTTGCAATCAGTGGTTCGTATATAATATGACTATAAAATTTTGTCAACTGACAGGTCATGCAGAATGACCTTATATCAATGGGCATCTCAATTGCTGCAATAGTTGCAGGAATGGGAGAAGTTAGGGCTACAAAGAGAAGAGGTCTTGGGGTGGTTGTGCATGATTCTTCAGCCGCGAGCACGGTAAAGACCTTGGAAGGAAAGTATGTGTTGGTAGCTACTAAAATATACAGGTGAAGACAAAGGACATGAGGAAATTCAGAGAATTAGCCTGAGATACCATGCACCACAAGTAAAGGCTGGTAAAAGTTTTTCAGCAAGTATTTCATTCACTACAAAAACGGTGCGTTGGCCCAGTAAATAGTCTTGAATTTGAGTTGAATTCTCTGAGTAGTTCTGATGCTTTAGAAGTACATATATATTTGGAAGACTAGATAAATCAAAGAGGAAGAGAAGGAAGAAGCAGGGGATTTACTTTCTGATCCACACCTTGCCTTAGCAGAATGGATTCAAACTTGTGTCACCAGAGGGTAGATTTTTCTTCCATAAATTCCCCTTCTTAGGACAATTCAGTAAATCTGGCAGGATACTGGTAAAGAGCAAATGCGAATTATTGTATAGTCTAGGGGTTAACACATCCCAAGGAGAGCTCTAGCCCATAATCCAGAAAAATATCATAATTTAATGCTAAATGGAAGTCTGTCACTAGAGAATGCTTTCTAGTGCCATCAGAGATTCTTCCAAGCTGCGAAGTCCATCAGACAAAAGGTCAATCCCCTGGCTTTGGGATGGGGAAGTACCCATTCAGGCTGTTTGAGGACCACACATCATCTTGCTTCTGTTTCTTAACTATGCCGAAGAGGCAATTGAAACTTTTTCTTTCAGACTGAGCTGAAAATGTAAGGTAAAAGCTTTCCTGTCTTACACGGGAAAAAAAAAAAAGAAACTCTCATTTGAATCTTACACATTTTTTAAAATTATTTTTGGTCAGTCTAATTACTATTTGTCATTGTTCTAAAGAAAAATGTTATGGTAAGGGCTTTCCCACAGACATGGAAATTTAACAGGTGACCTGTTAAAATGCTAAACAGGTGCCTGTTAAAAATGCAGAACTGCATTTTAAAAAAGTCAGGCACACTGTCTGAAATACAAGGCTGAGACTCACAGAGTCAAAAAGAACAGTGTAGGTCACCTTCTCTAACCTCCCTGCTCACAGCAGGCTGATTTGTTGGGGTCTGTCTCAGGCTTTCACCTTGCAACACAGAAGTTTCATTAAGCCCAGTCATGTCCAGAACTGCATTGGACTAATAGGAAGGAAAGCTGTAATTAAAAGACAGATTTATTTAGATGAGGGTGCAGAATTACTGAATGCACAAGGTAAGTGGAAAACTGCAGGATCTTTATTCTGCATTTCTTTCATTCAAACTATGCTAGATAACACACATAGCTGTTGTGGAAGAAGAAAAGGGAAGTATTTCCCATATTGATTGATTCATGCTCAGAGTACTCAGATGCTTTCAGCTACCTGCCAATGTAGTCGTGAGAGTGTTTGTGGCACACCAACTGGAGTTATCTTAGACATTGTAGTAAGGGTTCCTAATGACAAGCGGCAAAATGTTTGTATCTCCTGAGCCAACCCACATCCAGTTTGCTGGGAAATTTCTTGATTCACTTACTGAGTAGAACAAAAGTAGTAGAAAAAAACATTAAAAAAATGTGAGCAAGCCATTTGATAGGAAGCATTTTTTTTCTTTTTATGCTGCTTTTCAAACCAGAGAGAAAACATGAGATAACTTCTTTTAGAAACACTTCCTCACAATCAGATTTCGTTTCAAGAGTTAAGACCCCAATAGGAAAATAATGGTAACAAAAAGACAAGATAAAGAAGTGAAAGACCCTGAAAGCAAAGGAATAAAAAGTGCTAGTATATATTCTCTTAAGCAGGTGTTAGGTGGAGATAAGAGGAGAAGAGAGGAAGAAAATTGAAATAAAAAAGTCCCTGCGTCTATGATTTTAAGTGGTCAAGAGATTAGACAATATGTAAATCATTTTCAGTCTGTCATATCTGAAATACCACATGTGGAGGGAATTTCGGGGCAGGGGGAGACCAAAATGTTAGCTTTGCAGGTTGTGGAGGCCTTGTTTTATTTCAGACATTGGAGTGTTTCTGCCAGATGTTGAGCCTGTCTGAGGTTTCCGTAGGACGGAAGAGTGAAGGTGTCCCTTCAGCTGGTGTATCTGCACTGCAGCCGGAACAACCTCAATGGAGCTATGCTGATTTAGAACAGCTGAGGATCTGGCCTTCTGCTGTGAATGATTCGTCCTAACTGAAAGCTTTTCCCAAAATATGAGATAAGACTAAGACTGAAAAAGAGTGAGAGGAAAGGAAGGAAGCATCCCAATTTGTGAGGAAGGGAAACCCATGTTCCCTAGACTGTATGTTTACCAGAAAAAGGTGTTAGGTGTGTTTTGCACAGCTTGGGAGCTTAAGTGTTTGTTATCTCTGTCAATTGCCCACGGGTTAACTACAACAACAAGGGCTCACTGTGCTCCTGTCAGCTAGAATGCATTACAATAGTTAAAAGATGGAGAAATATCTGAGCTTGCACTTGCATTTAATTAGCTGGTCTGGAAACAGGGGTGTGAAAGAGAGAGTTGCTCTAGGGCATGCAGGGAGAAGTGCTTGAAACCTGGGTAGGTATCCAGTTCTTGCTCTTAGTTTTGAGACTTTTTTCCCATGGCTGATTAAAATAAAGCAGCTCAATTAGGAAATTCAAACATTTATGTAGTTCTTTACTATGGAGCACTGAATGCAGCTCTGTAGTAGGTAGGTCCTATTAGTTTCATTCCTTCATCAGCTTTAGTTGACACTGATGATGTCGAACAATTGTTTATCTGAGAAAAACCTTAGTTTAGTTGTTATCTCTTCTATAACACAGTTATCTCTTATCTTTCATCTTGCAGAAGTTATGCAATTGGAAGAGGAATATAACTTATTCAGAGCTATAAGCACATAGGTTACTGTTAAAATGAAATTAATTTAAAATACCACAGCTCCCCCCCACCTGATCCAAAATCCACTTCCAATAGGACCCTTTTCATGGACTCTGTTGGAAACTGGGGAATTCCGTCAAATTTAGTATTTTTTCAACATTTAGGAACAATTGGCTTGTAGGAGACTTCTGTGTAACTGAGCTGTTTTCAGCTTTTCTGGAGAAACTGAAATATAAAATTCCTTTCCACCCTTTCAAGCTCAATGTTAAAAGCAAGAGGTTTTGTTTCCCAGTGTGTCCAGGTTATTTACACTGCTCTGATGGTTCAAAACCTTCTTTTCACTTGCACCCTAGCTTATTCCTGGCCAGGTTATTCATCAGCCCCCAAAATTGTTTGAACCATGCCAAAACAGAACAAAACAAAAAAATCCACCACCCCAAAGAAAAAAACCTCCCGTTCTATATTTGACGCTTGAACATATTTGAAGCAGTGGCAGCTTTCCCACTGATTTCACTGGATGCAAGATCAAATACTGGGGACTTCACTAGGGCTGAGGATATTGCCAGAGTCAACAAATCACTTCTTCAGGCTCATTGATGAAACACAACTCCAAATTTACACCACACACACCTAAGGGCTGGCTCTTCTTCCTCAGCCTAGGTAATATTACTGTTGGGTTTAATGAGCTGGAAGTGTGTTGTTTGGGGGAAAACCACTCTGTTCTGGAACTGATGTCTTTGCTGCTCACTAAAAGCCCAGGTTTACTGCTTATGAGGCTTCAGACCTGTCTTAATCAAATGGTAATACAAGTAATGTGATATTCCAAGGTTATTTTTTGTCTTTGCACAACTGAAACTGTGTAGGTTGGGTAACAACTGGTGAATTAAACTCTGTATTAAATAACTTATTTTTACATCTGCAGGTAGCCAAATAGAAATTCTTTATTATTCTCTCTCAGAAATCATTTAAACAGCTTAAAACAGTTTTTAAAAAGCCCTTACAATAGAACTTTTGTTTGATCACATTCAACCTTGCTGCAGTTGTAGCTTTAAGCATACATGACTCAGACAGAAAAGACTTTTTAAGTAATTTATGCCTCCCTCCCTACTCAGTGTGTGTTAATCAGGTTGCCACCCACTTTTTTTGGTAAATGATTTACAGCCCTAGAGCATGTAATCACCTGCAGAATGTGAGTCACGGAGAACGTTTTTGAACCCTAAACCTCTGCAGGCATGCAAAGGAACTGGGCACCTCCTGCTCCTGCTGAGGTCTCAGCAGCCTCGTAGTTTTGCACAGATTCGTGCTCTAATTACATCTCACAGCAGGTGTTTTCTAAATCATTCTTCTCAGGTGAGGCAAACTATTTCTACAGGAAAATATTAACCAGAAGGCATGCTCAAATTTTCAGGGAACAGGCAGTCCTTCCCACATTGAATGTGTCCCTCAGTAGCTTTAGCAAAGCACAGACTTTATTAACCTTATCTTTTACAAAAAAAAAAGAAGTAAATAATGATCCTGATGTTAAATCCTCTTGGACCAACCTAGCAGCAAATTGCAGATCTGGGATTGTATTTTATACTTTATCTTACAGGTGTACTCTGCCGTAATATTATTAGAAGGAGCGACTTGTCCCTCCCACCTGCACTCCCCAGCTCCCAATGCTCTCAGCTGTCAGACGTGAAGTTCTTTGATTTTAGAGTTTCCTAGTGCTGGGAGCACTTCTTCTTGGGGCATGTTAAAAGAACAACAAAACCAGAGCATTTTCTGAAAAGGTCAACCCAGCAGCATCCTTGCAGGTTTCTACGGGTTTTCTCTTCTGCACCTACCTCTGCAGGAAAGGGTTTTTGCCTTGTTTTTTAATTTTTCCTATTTGTTGGAGCAAATGTCTCCACACAGACAAAAATGCTAATATGACCCACCCAAACACTAAAGAATTGAACAATGTGGGAGGTTTTCATTACGGAGAGATGGCAGCCTGTTCAGCACGATGTCATAGTCACTGTTGTAAAGGCCTTTAAAAATTTTAATCCTTGCTACTTAAACATGAAGTGGCAAGGACAATTTCAACTTAAAGATATCCCTTCCTCTTTTCCCTTTAGCAAGAGAAAACTCTGTCTGACATTCTTTTAAAATTATGTTAAAGATCTTAATAGTCATTTTTATGGGGAAAAAAAAGATGTTAGTTGAGATGTGCTAGAGGGTTTGTGGCTGTTAAGGTCTGAAGCAGATTCTTTGCAGAAAATACAAACAAAATACACAAAAGGTAGGTGAAAGATTGAAAATTAAGCTTATTGCTCAGGTTTCAACCTCTTGCATCCCTGCTTAAGATTGATTTTCAGAGCACATGGCCTTATAGTTGACGCTAGTATACAGCAAATGTGGGGTTGTTTTAACGTTACTCTGAGCAGTCAAGTGTTTATGACCGTAAGGCAGCAAAATATGTATTCTGGAGCAGCTAAGCTGAAGTCTATTAATTTAGTTAGTTATTTAAAAAAAATTATATTGAAGGAGAGAAATAGGGAGCACAAGGGATGAAGTGGTAAACAGGTAATGGCATATGGGAACTAGGGCAGTAATGTGAATCTTGCCTTCCAGGCAGATCAGGACTTAGCTGAAACCAGCAACAATGTCAGGATCATTTTAGTCCTCCCTGGCATTTCCCTGAGAAGCCCTCAAAATCAGATAGCAGAGGTCTGCGTTGTCCCAGTGCCTTCCCGAATCCCATACCCCTCTCCTTTTTCCTTTGGTGCTTGGTTTGAAAACCTCCATACAGGGTGAAAGTGTAAGCTATTTTTCAATTGTTTTGTTGCATCTCTATGCTTTATTTCAACCACCCACTGTTTTGACTTACACCCCTGCTAGTTACGAGACGCACTCCTAAATCAGCTTTTCCTTTGATCTTGCCAAAGATTTTTGCCTATTTCCATTTGTCTAGCTGTAATTTTGAGCAGTTGTGTAGGTTTTGTACACTTCCACACAGCTGTAAAGAACTATCTACAATAACACTGAGCTCAGTTCTTGTTATGGTGTCCAGCTGAGGGCGTAACCAGTGCAGAGAGTGTAAAGTCAGAATACGAAGGCCTTTGCGCTCTTCCAGTTTTAAAACAGCTCCAAACTGCTCCCTTCCAAGCACTCAGGGCTCATGGAAACAGGAGTACTCTGGCTATGAACCAGGCACTGAGCTGGGATGGGACCAAGTAATGTCCTGACATGATTGATTTTTAACATGACATGATTCCTTTGAGACATGGGAGATTTCCACATGGCCTCTTAAGCAACTTTTAAATTGATTCTCTGCTTTTGGGCAATATGGTCCAGGCACTGCCTCCTAACGGTACAAAGGTGGTATTCAGCAAGGGCCATGACAAGTGGTGTGTTTTCTGCTAGATTAGACTTCCCTGAGCCTCAGAGCTGAGAAGCTAATTCTGAGACCAGGTGTGGCAAAAAACAAGAAGAGAATTTTTCAGTAAGTGAATTACACTTTTAATATGCTGTTCTCTGCCGGTGGCTCTGTGGATAAAATAATTTTCTACCACATAGAACTGCTGCCTACTATCACACCCAGAAGCATGGGTAGAGTTCATTAAAAAAGATATTAAAAGACTGCTGTTAAGGATGCCAAATCAAGCAGTTAAAAAGTAAGAAATGCCAGCAATAAGATTGGCTCACCAACAGCTTTCCTGAGCATAACGATGTAGCCTTTAATGTATGATGATAATCCCACCCCCCACTTTTTTTTTTTCTTTTTACTTGATGGGTGCCTCATTCAGCTTTGCTCATCCTGATCCAACTCTCGTTGAAATACTTGAAATGCTCCCACTTCTTTAAATGTTGCAGGAGTCCTTAAATGATATATTTGTTTGAATTTTAATTTTTGTTTCACTATAAAAAGTGAAACAAAAAGAAGTGAAAGCCCTTTCCCACAATTCCCCAGCATTGCTAAGTGAACATTGCATTTAATACTGATTTCCTGATCATCTTTTCGATAGCTTTTGTCATAATATCTGAATGCTCAGCCCATGTTAATGAGCTGAAAAAGTCTGACTAGCTCTTCCAATCACATTAAAGACTGATCATAATTCATATGCGCAAGCAGGAAGAATTAAAATTTCATTCATTTTCATTTCCTAACTTCCGAGTACTTGGCTTGGCAACCTTAACTTATTTTTAACATAATGGAATGTTCTTGGCTTTAAAAAAAAAAGCAAACCCAAATTATATTATGGGCCATTTTCATGGCATCTCTTCTGCTGCTGGATGATTGCCTCACCAAATTGTTAGTCCTTTCTTTAGACCCCAGCGCTGCTAACATTTGAAGGGGGAAGAAAATAGCTAAGGAATCTACATTTAGGAACAGTTCCCACTTCCCTCTGACACACTTATTTCCATATTCCTAATTTACAAGGCTGCCTGCCCTCCTACCAGCTATTGGTTCCCAACTAGTGCAACAGTCATTCTTTAAAAGGAGACAAATTCCTGACAAATTAGATACTTTTAAAATCTGACTACAACAAAATAAGAAATCAGAGGAAATAAAGACTAGTAGCCAACAGTCTACTGTTTAGCATTTTATCCCTTGTTGTATCTGTTCCTGTGGCATGGCAGCTAATATATAAACTCTAAACTGCAATGTTATAATGTGTTACCAGTTACCTGGTAAATACACAAATTGTTTATGTTTTATTTTCATGGTTTATTACAGTACCCATACCGCTTATTTCCTATAGCATATATTTTACATATAACTTCCAAATACCCTATCTGAATCTGAAAATATATGTTCAATTTAAGGCACTTCCTAATTTCAAAATTCATTCACAAAACCCCCTTTGCAATCAATCCCACAAAGAAAAAAAAGCCTCCACATTTTCATAGGTATTGTATGAAGGTGGATGTGTAGTAAATTTATTAGCAGGTTGTCTTACATCATATTCTTCCATACGATGTTATAAATTGAAAAATATGATAATGAGGAAAATGCAATAAGGATTAATAACAGTACTGATGGATGCATAATTCTCAGGGAAACAGCTTTCACCTACTTTCATAGAAAACATCCTCGTGGTGTCGTCACCTGCTTTCCAGCACAGAACAAATAGACTGTGCTGTAAACTTGAAACATCTAAATGCAAATGCCTCAAGCACAACTAGGGGTTCAGTGATTTCCAAACTATTTATCACTGTTGAATTCAGTACAAGTGGAATTTATTGCCTCCAGGCCTTCAACTGGCCAAACAGTGAATAAATTAAAAAAAGAAAATCTGCTGAATATGCATCTTTGCACAAGTTACTTCTTGTGCATTAATTCTGTGAGCAAAGTGTTCTCTTTAAAAGCCTTGCAGTGGACCAACCATTTGTTGCATCTTCTTCCATTTTTCTTCATTTTTCACATGTGTTACCTGACATTTTTCTCCATCCTTTTATCAGCCAAACTAGTTGATATAGGAAACAGTGTCCACTCACTTTCCATCCTTTTTAATATTCTAGGTGGGAATTTTTTTACATAATTATAAGTGAGGTTTTTTACAGTCAGGCCCCTAACCTTTCTTATTTCCGATTAAACTATTCTCTTGTAAATGTCCCATTTTCCTTCCCCTTAGCTTTGTTATTACTTCTGTCACAACAGTGTCTGTAGTTCCTAGACAAGACTGGGAATCCATCATATTATTTTCTCTCTAAATACCTGATAAAAGGCAGGATCTTTTCAAAGTGCTATAATCTGTATGGACAAGATAGGCAGAAGATGGCAAAAAACATTATTGTCATCATCTTTGTTTTATAGATGAAGAATGGAAGACACAAAAGAGGTCTGGGTATTTAGGTGCTAAAATACATATTTAAACATCTTTAAATATCAGCCTGTGGAGGAGCTGCAAAATGAGAGGACGGCTGATGAGAAGCACTCCATAGCTTTAGCCACAAAATATTTAAAATCTGAGAACAATATCCACCCTCCCTTTTTCATGCATGATATGGCAGGAGGTTCCTTTCTCTTTTCTCCTGCTGTCCGTAGATGATGTTGGAGGCAGGCAGGTCCCCCGTCCTTCCTTACTGCCTGCTGTGCGCCGGGTGGAGGGCAGACAGGTTGCACCATTTGCCACCCCCTCCCCAGACCCTGGCTCCCCACTGCCCAGCAAGGGGTGCCTTAGCAACCTCCTCCCAGATGGGCACAAGGCAGTAATATTTTTTTACCACAGCTTTTGTCACAATTGCACAGCTGAAATCCTAAGTATTGTTTTGTTGACACCCACTGTACAGCATATATAGCTCCTTATGCTGCCAGCTTTCTTCTTGTGCTCACCCATGTATTTAATTTCTTTCTTCATATGTTTCAAGGACATCTAGTTCCTTGGGAAAGACCTTTGGAAATATACTATAATTAGCTGCACTGTTTACAGGACAGTTGCATTGTCAGACCCAGTCACTGTTAGTTGAAAACACTCATAAACATCAGTATCTATCATATTCTCTCCTCTCCAGTCTCTCAGCTACTATTGTTTGTGTGTTGTTTTTCTTGGCTCTTTTTTTAGTACTGCACGAGCTTTCAGTTACTATATTCTTATATATATATTATTCTTTGTGTGTGTAGTAATACAAATATTTACTGTGAAGTATCATTGATATGATTCAGAAAGTATGCTTTATGAAGGCTCAGATGGAAGGTTTTCAATATTTTAGCATATTCCACATAGTTTTTAAGTTCATCAAGAATAAGAGAGTAACCCAGTGCATTTTATTTGTATATTAAGGCTGAGTAAAGCTGACCTATTCATTACCAAGCCCATGCAAGTGTATTTTGAATACAGACTCAAAACATCCTTGAGTTTTCCAGTTGAAGAATATGTCTGCAAGTTAATTGGTCTCCAGTTACATCCATGTTGTCAGGGTTGTAGCTCCACATATGACTCCAGGATCCCCAGTCAGTCGTATGTCTTCAGATGACTCATGTTCTGACTAGTTTGGAGCGAACCAGCTGGTTTTCCAAGGAGAAAAACACAGAAGCAGTGTGGTAGCTTGTGGTCCAACGTGATTCCTACAGGCAATATGGACACAGCTGGCTCTGGGTAATTTGGATTTCAGTCTAAATAAGTATGAAGCTACCAAAAGCTTTGTAGCTATACGCTCTGTGGCTGTGTTCATCTATAAAATGGATATAACAACTCTTTTTTCCTCACATTTCCCATCTTGCTTTTGAAAACTCCTCATTTCACACTGCATCTATAAATTAACTAGTGTAATGAGACCCTTATCTTGAGGGCATGGAAATAACTATGTTCACTGGAATCATCTTGCAATGATGCTAAAACTGGGGGGAAAAAGAAATAATAAATATATTTGGCTATAGGTAAGCAGTGTACAGAAACTGGTATTATGGATGACGAGCACAGCCTATCAAAATATTTAACTTGCAAACGCACAGAAAAAAGTACATTCTGTATTAAAAAAATGCTTGTACAATGGAAGGGTGAATTCCTGAGTGTTCAACTGACATGACTTTGCTGTACAGAAGAGAAAGCATAGGGTTTGTATATAAAATAAGAGAGACTGAGAGTCTGAAGCGAGGAGAAAAATACTCAGGAGAGCTGTTCTCCACAGGAAACAGGGGAGCCTAACTCTTCAGCTCTGTGGCCGTGCAGGAATGTGGGGTGCAAGTACCACACCTGGGAATGAACAGTTTTCACTGCAGAAAGGTGCTGCTCCCACCACTGGTTTCTCCTCCAAGAGCAACTGCGCTGCTGGCCCCAAACTCCAGTTTCTGTCTGGCTTGGTACACTGAGGCAAAAACCATGGGAGGGTGGTGACGCATGTTTGCCTTGAAGGGCTCTTCAGCAAAGTTAATTTTTTTTGACTGAATATTTCCATACAATTGCACATTTTTCAAATTCATTTCATAGTAGGTGGGAATATTTTTGTGTAGCTAGTAACTCACCAGCCTTCTCTATCATCGCTTGAATTTCTGGCTCTTGGTGTAGTTTGGTTGGCCTTTGGTTTCTGCCGGTTCGTTTAAGCTACGCAGACAGATGGTTGTCTTTAGGGCCAGCAGGAGTAGGGAAGTGATCGTGCCCCTGTACTCGGCACTGGTGAGGCCGCACCTCGAATACTGTGTTCAGTTTTGGGACCCTCACTACAAGAAGGACGTTGAGGTGTTAGAGCGTGTCCAGAGAAGGGCAACGAGGCTGGTGAGGGGTCTGGAGAGCAAGTGTTATGAGGAGCAGCTGAGGGAACTGGGGTTGTTTAGCCTGGAGAAAAGGAGGCTCAGGGGAGACCTCATCGCTCTCTACAACTACCTGAAAGGAGGTTGTAGCGAGGTGGGTGTCGGTCCCTTCTCCCAAGTAACTAGCGATAGGATGAGAGGAAATGGCCTCAAGTTGCTCCAGGGGAGGTTTAGATTGGACGTGAGGAAAAATTTCTTTACTGAAGGAGTGGTTAAACATTGGAACAGGCTGCCCAGGGAAGTGGTTGAGTCACCATCCCAGGAGGTATTTAAAAGACGTGTAGATGAGGTGCTTAGGGACATGGTTTAGTGGGCATGGTGGTGTTGGGTTGACGATTGGACTCGATTATCTTAGAGGTCTTTTCCAACCTTAATGAAAAAAACAAAAAAAAAAACCCCAAAAATGTCCTTCACAAGTACAGGGTTTACTCATTTGACAGGATCTCCAAAATTAACATGTGGAAGATAGCCTGCGGACACCACCTTTCCTTTTTTAATGTAAGAATTGTGGGTCATGTTTCTGACTCCATGTATTACTAATATTGAACTTAACTCCTCAACGTAAAAAGTTTTCCATCCTTCTTTCCTTGATATTTCCTTAATTCTTTTGTATGAATTCCCCATTTATTTACCCTGAGCCAATCCAGCTTCCAATTAAGATAATGGTATAATCAGTCACTTCAAACATACCAGGTTTCTGACCCACAGAATAATTTACAACACGAAGCCAATCCCCATTTCGGTGGTGCAGACTCCCTGACGACTGAGTTAGTGTAATCCTTTTTGCAACAGAAGGAGAATTAGAATGGGTACATTATCACACTCAACTGTTTCTTCAGCTATGCAGGAATTGAACAGGAATAGTATCCACAGAGCAGCCTACCAGCCGGGGCAGGAAGAGGTTGTGGGTGTTAGCCTGCCGGGGGCACCTGGGTTTCAGCAGGGCTCTGATATTCTCCCCACAAGGGACTGGGGCATCCCCTAGGGCAGACCCCTGTTGTGCAACCTGCTGTGGTTGCATCCTTCGTAATGAAAGATCCACCTAATGTGGACCATTCTTGCAAAGGGCTTCAATGAATCTGCATTTTTGCAATGAAAAATGGATTGTTAGGAAATTCCTGTCTACTTCTAATGAGGCTGAATATCAAAAAGTGATTCCAGAGCAATGATTGCATGCTCAATGGACACAAAGACATCTAGTGATGTTTTTCAGTGTGGGAAAAAGTACAGTCTTGCAAAAATTGTAATGCCATTGGTCTCTCTCACTCTCTTAACTGTCTTTCAAAACAGTATAATTTGAGACTTCCTTGCTATGTGTGTACGTACAGCATGGTTGAAAGGGCAGGGCACTGAATGGCACTTTGCTGTTTTAAAATGCACAGTTCAATCTATGGCAAACCAGTATTTCTTTGGTGAATTGTGTAGAGTAAGCAGACTGTTCATGACAGCTCTATGAATAATAATGGTGATGTTATCATAGTGCTTTTGCTCCTGCTGGTTATTATTATGCAAGGCTGTTCCACAGTAACTATTATTCGGTCGAAACTTACACAGAAGCTCAAAGGTTGCAAGTTCAGTAGAGAAAAACTGTTTTCTCACTTTTCTTATTTATTTCTGTATTTACAACAATTCTTAGTTTAACATCTCATACAGGCTTAATCCTTTACCCTCTTTCTGTGTGGAAGGTGAGGATTCAGGAGAAAGATCAGAGGATCAGGAGACAGAGGTGTAAAAAGTCATCCCTCAGACAACATTTCCTTTCCTCTTCCCTCTCTCCTTCACCAGTCTCCACTCCTTCCAGCTACTTGCTGTTAACCCAATGATCTCCCAACCTGGGCAACCTATATATGTTCCCATTTAGCATTTTCTCTGGGGAACCTGGCCTCCTTGTCTCCTCATCCTTGCTAGAAGCTGCTGGCAGCCCAGAAGGCCTAATAAGGCACAGGAGGAGGACAGAGAGATGAAGAAACCATAAGCAGGGAGAGATCACGAGCTCTGAATCTTCATCTTTGCAGATTCTTACCCAGGAGCTGCTGCTACGTTGCATTACCCCTTCCCAGAGTGATGACAGGCAAAATAAGAGATATGCGGTTCATATCCATCTCCTTTGTTAGTTGGTAACTCCCACAGGCTATCATGGCTGCAGGGCTAAGATCAAGATCATTCAGAATCAGCCCACCCTTTGGGTACCCTGGAAGTGCCTCTGGACGCCCTGCATGCTTCAGGGATCTGAAGGCAAGTGTGGGAGCTTTCCGTGTACGAAGGTATTCAAAGGCAGCCAGTGGAGACAGCAGGGATGAGGTCGTGCTGTGGATCAGATGGTCATTAATGTCCTTAGCAAGGCAGACCTTTTCAATGCAGTGATTTTCTGCATGACTATATTAGTTAAAAGTAAGCAGTCTTGAAAGTTATGATGCTGTCATGAACGATTTTTGTTCATATGTAGTGAAAGAGCTGTAGTGTCCAGGAGAATACATGAGGTATAGATTGGGTTACTGATTCAAAAAGAAATGTGTTCAATAGACTGTACCATAAAGGATAGTAACTCTAGTTTGTTGGTTTTTTTTCTTTTCACCAGTGTTAGTGTCTTTTGAAGCAATTGCAACCTACTGCTATTTTATCTGATCTTACCTGGGAAGCCATTCTGCTTTTGTCCAGTGTGCAAAAGGCAGCGGACAGGATGCCAGCTAATTGCCACTGATGTTTTCAGCTGATGCTCTTTCTCACTTTGCCTACTTGTTCCCTCTGTGAATTCGTTGTGGCTACTAGGCTGGAGGACAGGAAAATGCCCATCACAAGCCTTGGCTTGCAGGCTGACAAGAAAGAGGAAAGCAACGTCCCAGTGACCCCGACAACTTCTGTTATGTGCTGCAGCTCTGAGAGTGCTCCCACACTGTGCTTATCTCCTGGAAGGGTGTGTTTGAGAGCAATGATGTCAATACTATACCGTTCCCAATTTCATAGGAGGGTGTATCTAATTTGCTATCTATATATGCTAGAAAAGATGAAGGCAAAATATAAAATTTAGAATAATGACAAATGAAGATTAAACCTACTTCTTGCTTCTTCCTATTGTCATCTAGATATCTGCATGCATTTGCAGATTCATCCCTTTTTTTTCCTTTTTTTCTTTTTTTTTTTTTTAATACTAGAGTTTATTTCTAAGAGACTGGGGCTCTAGTCCTACAAATACTAATGCATATGTCCAACCTTAAATATATGTAATATCATTACTTAGGAAATTTTTGAATGTGTGTCTCTTACTTTTTTTTCCCCATATAGGTATATTATATGAGATTGTTATTGGTTTTTCTCTTATGAATTAAATTCTTTCTCTTCTGCTCGTTAATTGCTGATTTTTGTTAACTCAAGCACAAAACAATAAATAATTTCTGGTTTGAACAAAGCACTGCTTAGGATATATTGGGTCTTTCAGTGTATGTCACTGAAATCTTTAATACAAATATGTCTCCATCTTGGGAAAAATCTATGAAAATGCGTCACAGGAACTGTGAGCAATTTCATCCATTGATTTCTTTTTCTTTTGCCCCTTGCATATTCATACATATTTCTGGAAACTGTCAAACTTTAGAGCAAATTACGACCAAAAAAAAAAAAAGACTAATGTGATTCATATAAAAAGGAGTTTCCCTTAGAACAGGGCTGTATGGTATCAGTTAACCTAGGTGGTATATTTCAATACTCATGTCACTGCTGGCTTTTGGTAAATTATGCTATGGTTTTCACATTTTTCCTGGCAGCATCTCCCAGCTGCTGTACTTTGGGGAATTAGGTTGCAGCAATGAAAACACAATATGTCTGGTGTTGTGGCATGCCAAGGGAAATGAGATCATAGTTCAGCTGATGAATTTCTCCATGGGAATTCAGTGGGCACCTTTTGGAAACAAAAATTGCTAAGGTGTGGGTAACCACAGGCAAAAAAGTGGATGTATGTCTACAAGAGGGAAAGTCACCATGGAGTGAATTCTGTTACAGAAAGGTACTAATTATATTGATCCTAAGGGCTGATCTTTTAAATATCCAGTGATTTATTTGCACCCAGTTGTTAGAAGGAAGACTCTCTACTTTGCCTTCCAGTGCTGTAAGTGCAAGCCAAAAGTCTCTGAGGAGCATTTGTCTTGGAAGTCTTTTTCAGGTACTTCAAAGTAAAATTAGTGTCGAGTCTTTCATTTGCTCAAAAATTGGACACAAAAATCCCAACAGGCACATTTTTGAAATATATACTTCTTAGCTGTGGAATGTGCTAAAATTTTCACATACAGTATTTATTTTAATCAAAAGTATTGACTTGTGCATAGAAAGGTTAACAAATACTTATACTACTTTGGGACAGGAGTCACTATCTTAAATACATGACCACTCATTTCAGGGAGGTCCAGACCATTAAAACCACCTCTGAATTCAAGTATTTGAATCAGCTTGAATTAGCTAGATTAAAACCTGAACTGCAGAGCTCAGAGCCATCCCTATTTTGTATGATCATCTACTGTATAAAGTTGTCTGGCCCAAAAGGCTTATAGTGAAGTCCTCAGAGGAAGACTTTTGGAGACTTGCTTCCTCCCTGATAACTATTCGTCTGATGAGAGAAGAGGGGGTTTAGGGAATTTCTATGTAAAAGGGAGTACAACAACTGGCATTCTGTGACGCCAGGCCAAGCTGTGAAAGACACTGACAGGACATCCAGCCCACTACTTCTGACAGGGCAAAGGGCACAGAAAAATGTAATCTCAGGTTTCAAAGGATGACAAGAACCAGAAATTTATCTTAACTGATTTGAACTGTCAAGTCCATGGCACTACAATGATTGAACAACTGGTCCATCAGCTGGCAGGGCATAACCCTGAGCAACCCTGAAGGACAGGACTGATAAGGGAATATCAGAGAGGTACTCTTGAGAAGTATTAGATACTTGAAGAGCATCATCCAGAGAAGAAAATATTGCCACATATGTGTCCAAGGTATGGATCTTGGAGAGGAAATGCAGGGTAGGGTTTTTAAAAGATGGTTGGGGCAGGGGATGGGAGGGGAGATGCTATTTAGAGCTTTGCCTAACCTTTTGTGACTGTACCAGAAAGATTCCCCTAATTCCCACAGGCCTTGCAGCAAGCCTGCCATGATTATCCAAGCGCATAGGAACGTGCAAGGGAATGTCAAAACTGACCCTGAGTTTGAGAGCTGAAGGGGAATGGTGAAGCTTACAGCGATGGGCAGAGGAGGAAGAGTGGCAGGTTAAAATTAAAGAATTACCTGTGATCTTTTTACCTTTGGGTGAAAAGGAATCATCCTGAATACACTAAACTGTCAATTCAACTCACAGAATGGAACAGAAACGGACAGGACAGGGAGGTGAAAATATTCAGCCTGGGAATAATAGCAGAAAACAAGAGAAAATAAAGTGTACGGTGAGAAAACAGGAGTCTGCAGTGACTTTGAGAGAGTCCCGTGGAGAAGGGAGAAGGAGCTGCTCTAAGAGATGCTGAAAGAGCAATAAGGAAGGTAGACGGAGAACCACAAGGGGGTACTGCCACAAAAGCCAAGCAAGAAAAGAGTGATCAAGGGTATCAGATTAGACAGGAAGGTCAAAGAGGACACAGAGATTCCCATGTTAGCCAGAAAGAGGTCATTTGAGACCTTGGTGAATTAGTTTGAATGGGGAGGGCTGGAGCCAGCTTGCAATGAGTCAGAGGAAAGGAAATCAATGCAGTGGTCGTAAACAGGCCTTTCAAGTCACTTAGAAGTGAAAGGGAGAAGGGACGGCTGCGAGAAAAAGAAAAGCTGACCTGTTTGCACTGGAAATCACAAACAGTGTACTGCTTATCCCTTTCCCTTCCTCAATGTATGAATTACCTTATTTTTTTGTTTTCTGATGGATTTTGTTGTTTTCATTTTGAAGATCAGAGAAGTTTCCAGACTCCCTGGATTTTAACAATCAGCCATTAACATATCTCAGGCACCTACCCAAGTAAACGCATATGTATAGCAGCCTGTATGAATTTCTGTCTCTTAAATTTATTACTCAATCTCCATTTAACCATAGAGCTTCATTTGTTTTCATGATCACTGCTTGTATGATGTCTGGTACTGGAGTTCATTGGTGCCAAACTAAAATTAAATTTGGTTTTAAATCCCTGGAAATCCTACAGAAACATGAAGTGAGTGATTGTGCTATAGAACACACTGTAGAGAAGCCTGACTTACATGCTGTTTCTCCAAAAACATGTTTATTTTTTTCAAGACATACATTTATCCCACCAATCACAGATTTTGTCAACCTGGCAATATTTAAAAGATGTGAAAAACATTTTTATAGAAGTGCAGCAGCTTAGGATTTAGTCATATAATTCTCACTGGAATGAAAAGGTACCTCACAATGGGAAACATTTGAGAATTACACGGGAATATGGACTTGTGATTTCTGGCACTGCCTTTGGGGTCAGTAAGTACCTGTACCTGGAAGAAAAACAGAGTAGTGGGGTTGAGAATTTCCACAACAGGCTAGAAGCAATTCATTTTAAGGCCACAGGTTTCACGTGCCACCTTTTGCTCATGACGCCTTGATTTTGACAGAGTGAACACCCAAAAAAGAAAAGCCCCTCTGAATTACAGTTTGCTTCTAAAAACATAACTGAAGTAATAGACATGCTGTATACCAGACAGCCCTGCAGCCAGGTCACTGGTTACCCATAGTGCCTTTCTGGGTAGCCTGTAAAAGATTTTAATCATGGGTGTTCCTTACAGAAATTGCTGATAGGTAAGGAGACAGTGGCTGCAGAGCCACTTCTAGCCATGTGCCCCCTCCATGGGCATCAGCCTGGGACCTGGGAGCCCCAGAGCTCTCCATGCCAGAGCAGGCTACTCCCCAGCTCAGACACATTTTGCTTTGCAGCCTAGGGTCTGTTGTCCCACCTGTAAAATGGTTCTCCACAAACAAAACTTAGAGAGCACCTAGTGCAGGCTATAATGCATTTTTAGAAAGAAAATCACTTTAATGATATTTAGCTTCACCTTTCTCTCCTCCAGAGCAATAAAGCAGTTTATCTGACTTGATTTTTTTTTCCTTGATATTTAAATCAATAATTTCATCCATGTTAAATGAATACCATCTACAGCAGATTTAATTTCAAGTTACGAATAAATAATCTTAGAGATTTAGCTTGTTTTTCAAATAGTGAATTACTCTCTCTTCAGATTTTGCAAATGTGTTTTTGATTTGCAGATGTGGGTGGAATATTCTGCACAAATACATCTCCAGCTACGCTGTGCTCTCCCCAGAGACTATTAATGTGGTTGGTCACTTAGTTCTTATAGAAACCACACCCAGGATTTAATGAAGTTTACAATTTAAAAAGCAAGAAATTATTACCTTTAATAAGCTGTGAATAATCTTGATTGCACATATATGCACACACACACATTTAGCTCATCTACGTTTGAATACAAGGTTTCGGAC
>NW_008825433.1:1214687-1230026 GCF_000699105.1 Pygoscelis adeliae
ACCACAGAAATGGAACAATAATTCTGGGCTACATTCCCACATCATTTACACTGCTGTAATGTTACTGTGGACAAGGTAAATACGGTAGTGTTTCAGCCCAAGAACACAGCTCACAGCCTCTGCAAACACCCAGCTGGGTGCCATTTCCCCACTCCACGTGACTGGCACACAAGAGCCAGCCTTCCTGGCAGTGTTTCCATCCTCCCCCTAGGAAAACAAATGCGTTGGAAAAGACAGTCACTCTTCCAAGTTCCCTTTGGTCATACATAAGGCTGCACAGGTAGGGATTGGGTGCTCTACCCATGTAATAGGATTGCTCTTCAGTGACTGCTTGGTGTCTCCAGAGTTGGGGCTGTATGGCATCACACAGCTTTCTCAAGGTCCTGTATCATGGTTACACTCAGACATAGCCATTTTCATTTCGTGAGATTTTTTTCTAGCATGTGTCCACCGTGTAGATTATTCTCCCTTCCTTCTTCTTTTTTTAAAAATGTTCTCAGGAACCAAACTTAGTATTAGTAAGTACATTACAAGCAAACACAGGAGATACCAAGGATTATTTATGAAGTACCTGACAGTGATATTTTATACCTAATCTTTCTCCGCAGTATATGCTATGTGAAAAATGCAGATTTTCTACCTCAGACAGTTCTGGTTTAGGTGTTTTGTCCAAATTATGCAGGCCATTGTTAAGATTTTGCAAATTCACAAATAGAATCATAGAGTCATTTAGCTTGAAAAGACCTTTAAGATCATCAAGTCCAACCAATACTACAGGTATTGCCAGGAAGTCTAATTAACGCTATGGCATCTGAACAAAACATTCATAATTTTTCCAAGCATTCAAAAACATTCACGCTTATTTAGTTCCTACCTGATAAGTACTACTGACCAAATATTCCCCAGGGAGTCAGCCCACAATTGTGTAAGATTTTCACATGACTACACATGTCAGAAAGCCACTAGAAATATTGCAAACTGTGCCTGTTCGTATTTTTGCCATGTTCCTTGGCTTTCTCACAGCATCATCTGATGCAATGTCAACTTCTGAATTGCATCAGGCAAAACTAAGGGATCCTGAATTCTGTCTTTCCTCACTTGAGTACTAAGAAGCTGCAAAGTTTTGACTTTCAATGATGTTACCTTTCCTGGCAAAGTGAAGAAATATATAGAAGAGAAAAGGGGCACAGTTAAAATGGCACAGTACTTTGAAAGGATGAGGGGGAGCCTTTGCAATTCTAATTATTTGCATCACTGTAATCACTAAGCTACAAAATTCCTGTCCTCCCATTAAAAAAATGAACCATTTTGGCCCATTTTGCTTGAAAATTTGTTGTCAAACTTTAAAAAGTCTAATGGCATGTGTTCTCTCAGCAATTAGAGTACTCTGTTAATAGTGTTTCAGGATGCTGCAGCTCTATGCCGTGACCTCAAACTCTTTGTATAAACAGAAAGCACCAGCTAGAGTCAGTGGGCATTCTGATGAGCAAGTACTGAAGAACCCTTTTAATCAGCTTGAGGGGCAAGGAACAACAGGGCAATGTGGCTGCGTGGGAGGCTCTTTTGGTATGTGGTCAGCAGCTGGAGCAGGTTGGATAGGAGAGCGTGTTTGAGTCAGCCCTCAGTACCACATGTAGAATAGCGCTCCAACTGCACTGTTGCACTGCAGGAGAATGGAAATTCAGATTAACCACAGGCAGGGAGAGAAAGGGGACCTTTTTCCATAAATGCAGAATTTTATCCCTTATTGTAAGATAAACCCATTCAATCACCTGTGCTGTTTATTTTATTACTGATAAACACTTAGCAGTTACGCAGTCAAAACAATGTTTTGCCCAAGAGGAACAAATGCAAAACAGTTTTAAGAAATGAAAATAAAGCATTGCCAAATTGTATGCAAACTATTTCAGATTGGTTCCTGTTTGTTTTTCCATGAAGAATTACACATTGCATTATGTATGTTAATACAATGCATTTTCATTAAATACAAAACAATAATGTGACAGAGTAAGAAGCAAACAGAGTTGGACGCTTAGTCTGAGGAACTGGGCTCAAAAAGTTTCTATCAATTTTATACATACATTTCCTACCCTGTTAAATTTTAGACTAGTCACAGTTCTCCCTGCCTCTTTCTGCTCTTTCTGTAGAAGGTGGTGCTAACGACTTATGGCTTTTGTGGACAAAGGTTTTTGAAATTGGGTCACCTAAAAAGGCAGAGTGGTCACGTCTTCTCCAAAGTCATGTCTTTTGAGCATTTCCAAATTTTTTAAATGGAGAGCTTGATCTCTGCTAGGTGTCTCAACAACCCTCATTTGTATCCTTCAAGAATGTCTCAATTAGTTTAGTATTAATTAATGTTCTTGTATGTTTATAGTTTATATGACTTTCATAAGTCCCATATCCCTAATTACTCTGCTAATTAGAGGAGAGTCCCATGCTTGTCTTAGTTGCACCTGCCTCTGGAATTTTCTGTGGAGAGCAAATTTAAAAAGCGTTTTGTTCTGGTCGTATATGAACCGGATACTAAGCTTTAACCAACATAACAACATATGCTTTCTTCCCAATAGTTATATTTATTCTGCAATAAATTGAAAAGTTTTCTCTGGATACCTCAGTAGAAAGTGGAAGCACAGATACAATGAACTTCAGTAGCCTGCCTAGATTTTTACAATATATATTAACTAGACTCGAGCTTTTAATGCATACTGCTTTTGGTATTCCTTCTAAATTCATGGCAATGAGATGATCTGAGGATTGTGAGTAGTTTCAAAGACTGTATCTGAAGTGTGATTTCAAGAATGATCTGAAATCCCATGTCCAGCAGCACCACACTCCACTTCCCCCATGTCCTGGTCCCTAAGGCAAGGGGGCCGGGGAGGGGGAAGCCCAGACAGGCAGGTGGGACAGAGCTGCTACCTCCCTGCTCAGGGAAGCTGGGCACCAGGACTGCAGAGCACACCGTGTAAAGTACCTGCCCTCTGCTTAAACACAACCAAGGACTGCAGCTCACAAAGGAACAAAAATTCACGTAAAAAGAGAAAAGGTCCTGAAAGTATCCACCTCCTGAAGGGATTTCTGACTTAGCTTCAGGCTGCATGACATACCAGACTAGGTCCTCAGGTATTTACTATCTGGTATGAATAAAGCCCCGATGACACGCGTAGTCCTCAAAGATTCTTCTCAATGACAAAGGAACTAGGGTAGTTACTCTCACCAACAACCTGGCTCTGCACCTTAGTTATGACTTTGCAGCCTCTTCCTCTGACAGGGCACCCCTGGGTCCCAGATACTTTTGCTGTTTTATAAGAAAGAAATAACAGTGTCATGGAGCAGAAGAAAACCAGATTTAAAATGCCTATTCCTCATTAAAATTGTGCAGCAACCGCAGGCCATCTGAACAAGGAGATAGGGTTAAGATTCATATTTTAGTCAACAAATAGGCTGTGTTTACATCTTAGAATAATTTTCTGTCCGTCAAAGTAATGTTGAAAGAAACAGCATTTGTCACTCCCAAAGACCTCATGATATTGATGACAGGCTGAAAGCAGCAGGGATTCCCTTTGAATCAAACACACAATCTTCTTCTGCTACTGCCTTCCAGCTGAAACTTAGGCAACACACCCCAGACACAGCTCTGACTGGGTCTGAGTTTTGAAGGCAACCTCTGCAGTCCCCTGCCATGCTCAGGTGTGACCATAAAAAGGAATAGGTTTTTTAGACTTGAAGTGAGCCAGACCCTCAGTGATCCTAGAGAGGGTATATGGCAGGTTTCCCATGCCTTTTTAGGCTTCCAGTTTTCATCTTTTCTGAAATTTGCCTTAGAATTTCCTGCCTGTCCTTCAATAACACTATTAGGACAGACATTAAGTAAACTGATCATCAAGTAATTGAACATCTCAGTTGTTGCTGTTGTAAGACTCGCTCTCTCAAATAAAAGCAGATAGAAGTCTTCTCATGGAGTGGTAAGGAGCTCTTCACAAAAGGATATACCTGTTCTTCTCCTGAGACCTCATTCAAAAGGCATGGCTGAAGAATAACTACAAAGCTCAGGTGAAGGTATTTTCTGATGCGGATATGCCAGCACTGTGAAATCAGGCAGATTATGAAGACAGGTAGAGGGTGAATTTTTATCCATAAAATAATAATTTCTGACTTTTAGAATACACTCTTTATGTAACATTAAAGAGGGAAAACACATTTCAGGCTTTTAGGATATCAGAAGATTGTTGATGGTTAGTTGGGGGGGGGGAGAATTTTAAAGAACAAAGGATCATTTTAGCCTGTATCAGTGCAAAGGAGTGCTTCTTGTACTGTCACTTTTAAAGCCAAAGTTTCTGCACTATTAGCTGGCTGAATATTTGCTTATTTTGCATTTTTTAACACTACACTCTATACAGTGCCACTTACTATGAGGAACTGAAATTTATTACACTTTGTGGGAGTTTTATGACTTGGAACAGCAAAGTGATTTAAAAGGAGTGAACATTTTAGTAAAGATTTTTTTTCAACTGTGCTATCCAATTGTTAAATGGAAAAAACCATAGGTAAGAGGATTAGACTAAATCATGAATAATTGCCAATTTCCTTCTCTTTCTAGAGTAACACAATGTATCAAGGGTTTAAACCATTTCAGACAAGTTTAAACCTCCTAGTAGCGTAGCATAAAAGGCGGCATTATTCAGCATATAGTGTTTGCAGATTTGTTAGGTTTTTAAAAGAACATAGTGATGACTGCAGAAATTATACATGTCCACAGGGTCCATTAATGTGAAGAATGCGAAGAGAAATAGGTCAAACTTTGAGGAAGTTTGAGTCTGAAGATGACTCAGGCCCAAAATCTAAGCATGAGGGACTCCGCAAGGACCAGACTGTGATTATAAAGCTAAAACAGGGACTTGAGGCTCCTGAAAGCCATCGTGATCACACTAGACACTGTAGTATCAATGCAGAACTGCACACAGATGTGGGTAATATACTTGGATTTTCAAAGATTTTTCCATGGATGCAGAGCCCCTGTACATAAGGACCCAGCCAGACCACTGGAACCAAATTCCTGAGTCCAGACTACAGCGCTGACTGGAGCTGTGCTCCAGCTGTCCTGAGTGCCCTGGCTGCGGGCACCACCGCTCTGCTCTGCTGAAAGGTAGCCGACCATGAGGCCAACATGAGGGTCAATGGAGGGGCCGCTGGCCACGCTCTGAGCTCAGCAGAGAGACAGGAACAAGGTGCTGAGGGTGACATGGAAAGTCCCAGTGAGGAGCCAAATGTCTTCATGGTGACCGTGACCCAGCTTCTCAGTTGGGCTGGGAATGCCACCGGCCGTATCTGCATGCTGCAAGTCAGCTTGGCGGGTGAGCAAAAGTAACTCACATCCACTTGAAAAGTACCATGTAGACATAACCCTCTGTAAGAAAGGAATGAATAAACAACTCTGGCTGGCTGATCAAAAGTGATGGGGCGCCTTCAGTTCCCAAGCCTTGCAGACAAAGACTTGCAGATTCAGATTTTTCTAACAGCTGCATGCAGACAAGCTTGTGTAACTCTGGCCTGGACTGAGGAACGCTGCGAGGCAGGCACGCAAGCCAAGGCTTGTGCAGACACCTCGGTCACGGGCCCTTCCCACACTATGGGGTGGGAGAGGAAGATAGGATCCCCTGGGGGATGCACAAAAGCTCTGAGCATGTTTTTTGCCCAGAAGCAGTGAAATAATGGGAAGCAGCTATGGGGAGGGTGAGTGCTGGCACGACCTCCCAGCAGTGCAGCCACAGCCAGTGAGCAAGTGTGTGAGCATGGCAAAGAAACACAGGATGTCTAAGGAAACAACAAAGTCCTGCTTAAGTGGCCCAGGCGCTCCCAGTCTCAGAAAAAACTGTATGAAGGGGATCTCCCTCCCTGCCAAATGAGAGACATGCGTCGTTGCATGAGAGATTCATGTCTAGCCAAACAAAGTGAATCACAAGCAATCTCACTGCTGAGGCACCTTCACCCGCTTTCCATTGCCTTCCTCCAGTAAGACTCAGGCAATTTTGGCAAGACCTGGCAGAGGTGCCAAAGCCTGGGCAGGTCACACCGCTAGTGTCCAAAGCGAGGGGAACACAGGGACACCTCAGCCCCCCATGGCAGCTGGAGCCCCCGTGGTTGCACGGTGCCAGCGCCACTGTGTGTCTCCCAGCACTGGCTGGCAGGTGGGAGACATGGGGAGCCGAGCAGCCAGGGGCTGGGGTCTCTAACAGGGATGAGCTTTGGGAGGAATATGGGCATAATGTGATAAGGCGTGGAACTATGGAGGCTGAGGGGCTGCAGAGCTTTGGAAATTGGGACAGAACTAAGCAAACTGCACCTGAAGTGCTGAAAGTGAGACTTTAGAGAGGAGAGAAATACATGGGGAATCATAGCTGGTAGTTAGGTTGGCAGATGTAGCAGAGAGATTAATACTTTCCTATCTTTTGTACCTTCAGAAAAAGCCCTGAAGCATCCTGAATAATAGAAATAGGCTAGTATAAGAAAGGCAAATTAAAAAAAATAAGTGTAACTTACTAATTACTTGCCTTTGGTTTTTTACCCTAAAGATCTCCTCTTTTCAAAATATCCTGGAATTTTGGTTTTAATTTCTTAATGTGAGGCTCAGTGTTAAAATACTACTCTCAGGCTCTGAGTTCCAAACTGAGATAGGTAGTTAGACCATTACAGATAGCTACATAGATCTGTATGGTTTCATCCACTATTCTCCCATTACAGTCCAAGAACCTAGTATTTGATAAATTCTTTGTCATGTCACATCTAATTAAGAACAAAATATGGTAATTACAGATGAGTGAAAAATAGGTTTCCCACTAGGAGAAAAAAAAAAAAAGGGGCAAGAGAGATTTAGAAAGCTGTTCTCATCCAACATCAAGCTAAGCCCAAGCCTCAGAAAATCATTTAGAGGCAAAAATCCCTGTGGATTGCGTTTTGGTTTGCATTGTTAGCTTAAACTTTTTTAAAAAATGACATGTCAATTCAAGCTGGAAATTTTCATGTACAAAATTATATTCATCAATTTCTTTTTATTTTCATTTTTAATAGGCAAAAATGAAGTGAAATAATCTTTTGACATCAACAAGTTTGACATCAGTGAGTCAACATTTTCAGACAAAAAGGCATAGCCAGAAAATTCCTGCCTCATCTACTAGATGCCCCAAATCACATCTTTCTCAGACTAAGACTACTTTTTTTCTGAAGCAGACTGTTGAACGGTGCTTTTCGGTGACTCATATTTATCCCAGCATGAATTTACACATTTGTAATGTCAAAAAGAGCAAACTTCAGTATGATTAAAAAACCCAGATCAGGCTTTCCTGTAGAAGATATCTAAATAGCATGACAAATTGCAAGATCCCCTTTTAGCCTGCAGGTAGAAATTGATGTAGAGATCAACAGATGAACTGATAAGCATGAAGAATACAACTGTACCTGGCAAGCATTATAACCTTCAGGAACACTTGGCACATCTTACAATATCCATTGCTGTGAGCTGATGCAGCTTAAAAGGTTAACAAATGTATGCATGCCTTGCATTCTCATTTCTAGCGTGGATCCTTCCAAACGTGTCACATGTACTCATCCTCACTGAAGATTAACTGCACAACAACTTTGAAGTGTTAAAACAAGCTGTGTTTGAGTTCTGGGAAAGGAAACCTGGGCCACAATACTTTCAACAAAGCAAAAATAGTCTGATGTTTCATAGCTCAGGTAGACTGCCTGATTTTCTAGAAACTTTCACATTTGGTCTGTGACCTGGCATTAAAAGTGTTACATCAATGGAACTTTAAGGAAAAGGTTTATGGGGTAAAAAACCTAAACTTCATTCTGCAGAAGCTGCTTCATTTAAATTATGTATTCAAGACTGCAGCAGCATAATTATTAGCCCCGTCTGTTGTTCCTCTTTATTTCAGTGTTTTACTTTGCATTGCATTCATGCTTTCAGTAGAGAATAAAGATGATGCCTTCTAGAAGCTGTTTACCACTTTCAGTAATTGCATAGTTCTATGAACATACCTTCAAATTCAGATGTTATGTCCATAAAGCCATCACATGCTGAAGAGTCCAGTTACTTTGCTAATAACTGTCATGAAATTCACTTCCACAGAGTTGTTTTTAATAGTTACCTGCTAGAAATGACTATGAAATATTTTTGTAGGTAACTGAATATTTGTTTTTCTCTGATGGCTGTCCTAACTATTTCCCTGTAATGTATTTCTGTTGTCTGTGTGCTCCTTAACAAGAGATGGTGTATTCCTCAAACAATAAAGGCAATCCTTCAGGTGCTGCTGATGCTGTTACTGCCTTTACAGGTGGGTAAGTAGTTGCTGGGGTTTGATTTGTTCCACTAAATTGCTTTTTATGTCTTCTAACTGCAGCATACTTAAAGGTGCATTTGCTTTCCTTCTGGTGTTTAGTGGAAGCTGTACCTTTTATTAGACTCATTTGCTAAACCTATACTTTGCCTTACATTGCTCACCTTTGCTTTCCCTTTAAAACTTTTCTTTTTCTATTCTCTCTGTCTCTTTTAGCGAAGTCCAGCTTGTGACTTGGAAAGCAGGACTGAAACTGAGGAGAAGGGCCGGGGGGGGACCTCTGCCAAGCGCTGAACATGCTCCTGTGCTGCCAATGCAGTGGGCAACACCGCCCAGCCCCGAGCTGCACACAGGCAGGCATCGGCAGGGCTGCTCACTCACGCCACTCCAAAGCCCTGCACCTCTGGCACCCAGGGGTGGCTAGTGCTGAGGTAACGGATGGCGAGGGGGATATCCCGGCTCACTTTGGGCACTGGTCAGCAGTGAATTACTATTCTTTCGGGAGGGGAAAGGAGCCGAGCGGGATTCTGAATCACAGGTTTGTCCTTCTCATGGCAGATTTCATACAGAGCCTGGCTCGGTAGTCTGCTGAGAATTAAAATTTAGTTCTAAAGCTGTAGTTTTTCTCCCTAAACCAATCAAACTTTCCTTAAGGAAATATAAAGGAGAAGATGAAAGATATTTTCTTTTCTGGGAGATATTTCCAAAGGGGGGGAAAAATGTAGTAACTTCTGAAGCTGGCTTTAAAGTCTGATTTTCAAACTCTGATTGGTCCATTCATAAATTCTCCCACAAGCCAACTAAAAGTCATATAACTTTGCCTAAATATAATTTACTTTTTATTTTACTTATTTTTTGCCTGTCTTCATCTTCTACCTCATTTCCAAGGAAATGACTAACCTTCCTCCCATATATCCTTTCAGCCTCCAGGCTGAATGTAATTTGGTTCGCTTTAGTACTACACGTGTTTTAAAACATGGCTAAAACATGCACTTCCAAGGAAAAAGTATGTAGCAAGGTGTCACCAGGAAGACTTGAAAAGAGAAAGAAAAGTAAGACAAGCATAATAAGGGACATCTCCAAAAAACCCCAGAAAATAGAACGTGCTATGCAAATCCATACTGGAACAAAATAAAAGTAAATAAAGTCATTTCAGTACTAGCAGTACATTAAATCTCTTCACTTTTTAAATATTTTCTTCACTCCTTTTTCCCCTCTTCTTCTTCTGCTTGAGAACACAATGAAGGACCAGCGTCACTCACCCTGAGTAGCACCTTACTGCGGAAATAGTCTCATGAAACCCAGTTTCTCTACTTAGGGGGAACTGGTGATTGATAGTGTATAACCAATGACACTAATTGGTGCATCCTATTTCTGTACCTGTCTTAGCCATTCAGCTGAACTTTAGTAGGTTGCAGGAATGACTTTGATGGTTTTGTCCTGAAGAAGAAAGGAAACCCAGTTCATTCCCACTGAATGTAATTCCCTTTTGAAGAAGCCTCGTCCTTTTCTTTCCTCACCTCTAGAAATCTGGTTGATTTTTCCAGGTTAATCTAGCTCTCTTGCTAAAGTCATAATGATGTATTCTCCCCTTAACCTCATGCTTGAATGCCCTGCATGGAAAGGATCCTGCAATTATAATTAAAATAGATCCATAGGCTGGGTCAGCAGCATGCCTATGCTCACTCCCATCTGTTAAGGGAGCAGTAATACCCACTAACAAGGTAATAGGCCAGTTTCAACAGGGCATAAAAGCCAACTGAAGATTAGCTTGGAGAGGTATCCTACCAAACACGGCAAGTGCCATATTTTCTGCCAGTAGGACCTTCTGTTTACAAACTATGCCAGCTCAGAGCCAAATGTTTCATTACACAGGACTGTAGCACCTGTGGACATAAAGCAGTGAATCAGTGCCTCTCCTCTGCCTCTAGTTTCCTTGTCAAGATAACTGGGTGGAGTTCTACCTTCAGTGGCATAATATCGTTACTTATCCACATTTTTTGGTTATGTTTGCAGCAGTACCTCCTAAATGCTAAGCCCTCTTTAGTCTCAGTTAACACCACCACTTTCCTGAGGGTCTCCCCTGAAGAATCCTTGTGCATAGACAGTAGAAAGTTCAGTTTTGAATCACTGGTCTTCAGAGATCATATTTTTTTCCTGTGCATGTTACATATCTCGAGGGAGAGAGTGAGAAAAAGAGAGAAAACACAACCACATAAACCAAATGAAGCTTAGTTTTATATAGCATCTTTCAGGCTAAGTGTACCCACCAGCAACTGACAGCAGTGTGAACTGGATGCTCCCAGCTGTCCTTACTCGATATTTTAAAGGCACGGGGCTTAGCTTCAGGAGAAGGTTTGGTGCTCTGGATCCTGGATGGTCAGAGGCACTTCCCCCTGACCTTGAGAAAGAAAATTTCAACCTAAAATGGAGCTGAACTTCAGAGATATCTAGGCTGTTCTCCAGCATACTCAGCACTACTTGGTGCCCCCTTGAGGAAAACCTTTTCTGAAAGCCTTACCCATACCTCCATCAGGCAGGGCAAGGGTGCTGCTCTTGCTTTTGGGGCTCCTTAAAAAGTTATGACAGATCTATAGATGTTTTTGCTGCGATATGTCCAAATGCCACAATTAGTCATCTTGGCCTTGCAGCAGTAGGTGTGGTTCTCTCACATAAGAAGTGAATGCAAACATGTTATATGATAACTTTCAAAAAAGTGCTATATAATATCACTATATTATGCTTTCCAGCCTTCTCCAGCTAGATTTGGCAAAAGACCTTCTGCCATAAAAACCTGGTTGTATATTTGAGACAATCTAATAAATAATTAAAGGAAGTACCTACCTTAATGAATTTTTTAGAACTTTAAGTTTAATATTTTTTAATGAGAATTTCTTGTTCAGTTTTCCAAACAGATTCCCTGAGAGAAAGGCTTATTTTCAGCCAATTGATGGCTGGGTTTGCCCCAGTTCCTGCCATCTATAGCTTTTATAGTGGTCAAAACCCTGGAAGAAATGGAGGGATGGAATCAACCATAACCTGAAATGATGAGAAGAAAAAGAAGTGAGGGAGGTTCAGCATTCACACAGCTCTTACTCCACTGTGTGACCTGTGGTACACAGGGTACACAGGGCAGTGGTAATGGAAAGGCTAAGTCCCCTGTTACCCTTCCCTCTTCCTCTCCCCTGAGGCAAATCTGCTCCTACAACACATTTCATTGCTCTAATGACTGTTTTATAATGTGTATAAAGCATTCTTTATTTATACCACTCCAGTTAGTATTTGTGGTACAAGAAAGCTTAATTGGGACCTCCAATGCAATTAATTCATAGCTATAATTCCAGTGAGAAAGGACTATAACACACAACTGACAGAGAGTCCTGTGCGGCTGTGAATGATGAAAGAAGAATGCTACTTGTAATACACTGACACTGTACAGTATTTAGTTTTGTGTTCCCCAGTCATAAAATGTCTTTTGGGATGAAAGGCAGATATTTTGGGTTAGTTAGCTCCTATTTAATTATTTGGCTTCCAGTGTAAAAGGGTTTATTGAAAGGATTCAAAAAAGGAGAAGAATGGAAAGGACTCTCACGCATATTTTCAGTTTTTTTCAAAGTTTTTCATTATACAAGTACTCAGGGATCTCACCAGAGTAAATTCTGATTAAAAACTAGAAGTGCTTTCATATTTTGAATAGTAATAGACAATGTTAGGGTGTCCACAACTTCCCTTGGAAATCTCCATCACTTGATTTTTTTCTTGCAGTAACTGGATGAAATCCAAAGAAACCATTAGATGTTATTCAGGATTTAGCCCCCCATATTTTTCTCCTTATTTTTAAACCTAAAGTTTTCCATGTTGCATTTAATCTCATTATTTTTGTTCTGATTGTTATTTCCTATGTGAGCCACTTTGCCAGTGTCCTTAATGAATCCAGTTTAATTTATTTCAGACCATTTCTCCAATGTATGATGATTAAACTGTATTTTATTCTCATTCTCCCATGAATTTGCAGTCCCTCCCTGCTTTGTGTCATCTGAAAATATGATTGGCATTCTCTGTATTTCATCCTTCAGTTCATTCATGGAATCATTCAACACATACGGCACGTGGGACGCCCTGAAGTGAAGAAAAATGGACAATGAGATGCAGACACTCTGGGACAGAATTTGTCAGCAAGATATAAAATGAGAAAGCCAGAAAATTGGTCTGATTTCTGAAGCATTTTCCTGAACCCTTAGGCAAGATTCATTAGGGGTATAACAAGAGAGTCATGTTGATTTCTTCTTGCTTATAATCTATTCAGTTTTTATTAGAAGAAGTTACATTCTTGGAAGAAGTTCACATCAGAATCTGCATCCAAACTTCATATTGGGTTGATGTCAGATGTTCACATATGTTATGTTAATTGGGTCTAATAAAGTAGGACAGATGAAAACAGTGTTAACAATACAGTAAACAAAATAATGCACACAGAGCTTCAGCTACCTGGGTGTAAGTGAAGAACTATCTGAGACTGTAACACATCAATACACCTACCCATTTGAAAAATTAAGAAAAAAACAAAACCAGAGAAGTTGAAATAAATAGCTAAATATGTTGATCCTTTTTCTCTGTATAGGTATGGTTTCCAGATAAACCATTACATACAGATAAATGTTAATATTTTTTAAATGTCATCAAATTGTCCAGTGATTGCTATGGTGACAGAAAATCAATCTGTCATAAATACTGAACAGTTAAAAAAAGAATAAAAAGGAAGTTTATTCTTTATTTTGAGCTCATAACTAACACGGTGGAATAAAAAACAAGTACCTCACAGCATTTTTTTTTTTCATTAAATTCTTCTCTATCAAGTCACAGGCTCTTGGGGAATAGTACAGTGGCATTTGGTAGCTGTTGGTTGTGAGACTTAAGTTTCACTTAACACAATGCAGTCTGGATCTAGCACCGTCACCATACATTTGTTAACCACAAGTTTAGATGTGTGCTGTTAGATACAAACACGTATGCAGCAAGGGAACATAGTTAATCCAAAGCCAAGGAAACATATATTTACTTGTTTTGTACTAGACTTATATTCAGCGAAGTATTAAATTGTATGGATTATGCTGTAACTATTGGGCAAGGAAAAGCAGACAATAGGGTGTTCTTTGTTCCCTAGGACTGCTGAAGAAGAACTCCTCCTTTAGGAGCATACTGCTATTTTCTCCTGTCTCATTCAGCTATTCTTTTTCTAGTTATAATCAGAAGACTGAAACTACATCTTGGGAATAGTTTGTTTCACTGAATTTCTCTAAAGCCTGGTAATATTGTGGTTGACTGTCACTAGTAAGAGGTGAAAAAGCCAGTTAGAGGACGTCTGCATAATCTTTAGAGCAGCCTGTTCGTCCCTCCAGACTGAGCTAATGGCACAGCCCAAGATTCACCAGATCCAGCTGCAGAGCCTTATCTTAAGAATATATTGGGCTGGTGCAAGGACATGACTATTTTACAGTCTGAGTTTGCCTTGCTTTTGACACAGTTCAAATACTCATGCACAATTTCTGAAAGTTTAAACAGAAAAGCAGAAAAGTTTCAACATAAAATTGCTGGATTCATCATTTACCATAAAGATGAATGAAGACTCACTCTGAGTGTTTTAAGGCACAGGAAAAGAAAGCACTGGAGTCTGCCATGAAATCTATCATGATGGGCACCGGTGCAAGAATTATTTATCTTGTACTGACAATAGCTCTGAATGACAATGAACATAATGAACAGGGCCAATCAGGTAGTGTTGTCAGACCTGCAGTCCCAATGGCCCCTCATATACGGACTAATGATAGTCTGATGTTTATGGCTCATGCTTCAGTTCTGTGTATATAACCCAGCTGCTTTCTGCATAAGAGCTCTGTAGCAACAACAATTTGAGCCTCCAAGTGCTCCTGCCTGGATTGTGAATTTATTTGAGAAGCACTAGAGATGAGAACATACGCTGAGCTTGGTGAGACCAAAGGTCCCCTCGGCCCACCAGCTCATCTCCAACAGACACCAGCAGCGGTGGCCTGGGGAAGAGTATAAGAGCAGAGCAAGCATATAGTGGTACTTCCCTGTGGTGGCCATATAGCTCTTTGTCATACCAGTACTGCAGGAGAACACTGCAGTTTCCCTGTATTATGTCTGGGAGGGAAAATTACCACCGTTCTTCTCAGGACCCATATAAATGACAGTCCTTCACTTCTAGATTCATTCCTATGAGAACTTCCCTTGATTCCTTCAGTTTTGAATAGCCTGTGGCAACTGATAGAAAGTTTTGTGCACCCAGATGTTTACATCATGAGAGCGATCTTTCTCGGTGAAATTTTCCAAATGTGAAGGATGATTTCATTCACACATATCCAACTTTTTAAGAACACACTTAGAGGTTTAACTACCATGCTCTGTTTCAAGGCAAGTCATACTGTATTTTTGAGGCTAGTGTGGACATACATTTCTGAAGTAGCCATGCAATGCTTGGCTACCAAACTGAATTTTTCCATATTCTTTATACTGAGTCAACTTAATTTACATAGGGCAATACGCTGTCTCTATAGGTATTAATATCTGGATAACATCCTTATAGAAACACAAAGCCCAACCCTCAAGTGCTATCAGAGGACTGGTTCTCTCAGTTGGATTTCAATACCGACTGCACAGTAAACTGCTAGCTATTCCAGAATGTACATTGTCATAGACAAGCTCGTATATAACTGAGAAAAAAGCATTCTAGTTTTATAAATCTTGTTTTGGTTTCAGCTGAGATAGAGTTAATTTTCTTCCTAGTAGCTGGCACAGTACTGTGGTTTGGATTTAGGATGAGAATAATGTTGATAACACACTGATGTTTTAGTTGTTGCTAAGTAGTACTCACACTAGTCAAGGACTTGTCAGCTTCTCCTGCCCTGCCAGCGAGAAGCTGGGAGAGGGCACAGCCAGGACAGCTGACCCAAACTGGCCAAAGGGATATTCCATACCATGTGAC
>NW_008825433.1:1235378-1265613 GCF_000699105.1 Pygoscelis adeliae
CTCAACGAACATTTTAGAGGGATGGCCCATAGACTAAGGGAATGGTATCTGTGTGTATGTATCAAAAGACAGGAAAAGTGGTGGTGATTAATTGGGATGTATTGGAAAGTGTGGGGACCTGGGCATGACGTAGATGGTATAGAATAAGGGGTAGATACTGTCCTGGTATCGGCTAGGATAGAGTTAATTTTCTTCCTCCTAGCTGGCACAGTGCTGTGGTTTGGATTTAGGATGAGAATAATGTTGATAACACACTGATGTTTTGGTTGTTGCTAAGTAGTGCTTACGCTAGTCAAGGACTTGTCAGCTTCTCCTGCCCTGCCAGCGAGAAGCTGGGAGAGGGCACAGCCAGGACAGCTGACCCAAACTGGCCAAAGGGATATTCCATACCATGTGACGTCATGCTCAGTATATGAACCGGGGGGAGTTAGTTGGGGAAGGGGTGACCGCTGCTCAGGGACTGGCTGGGCATCAATCGGCGGGTGGTGAGCAATTGCATTGTGCATAACTTGTTTTGTATATTCTTTTATCATCATTATTATTATTATTTTCCCTTCCTTTTCTGTCTTATTAAACTGTCTTTATCTCAACCTGCGAATTTTACTTTTTTTTCCTGATTCTCTCCCCCATCCCACTGGGGGGGGAGGGGAGTGAGCAAATGGCTGTGTGGTGTTTAGCTGCCTGCTGGGTTAAACCACAACAAGATTGAACTATTTTTTGAAGATGACCAGAGTACTCTATGTTCTAAGCGCATTTAAATGGAGCAGAGTCTCTGCTCTGTCACAGCCTCAGATGTAACCAACTTCGAAAAGAATATTTTTGATACCTTTCTGTTTCTCTCTTAGACAATCCCCGCAGAGATACTGTGTGATATTTTGCAGTGATTCGATGAGTCAGTCTCATGTGTTTTTATTCTTTCTTTATTGCAAGCCTGGATTATGAATTCAAATATTTTGACAAGTGTCTTTTAAGATACAACTCTTAATAAATAATAGTCATGACTCTGCTTTTGTTCTGTACGAGTGCCCAGAGATCCTATATAGCTTTGTAGAGAAGTCATTAGTTTGTTACATGTCTTTGCATGTTCGAAATACAGATAATTATTAGTGCAGTATTCAAAATCCAATTGATTTTATGCATCATTTCAAATTTTCTGCTGCGGGGTATATAAATATCACTTCCATAATGAAAAGGAAAAGAAAATTAGGTGAGCAATGTTTAGTAGCAAGTAAGGAAGTAGCAAATAAAGAAGTAGCAAGTAAAGAAGGAAGTAAGAAGTGGGTAATAGGTTGCATATCCAAACAGTCTGCATAGCCAAACCACCTCATACTATCTTCATCCTGTGAAGCAGAAGTGATACAGAATGAACACTATAGGATTGACAAGCAATTTAGAAGTCATATCTGAATAACTCATCAGGCAAGATTAACAAAAATATTCAGAATATGAAAATCTTGAAATCCTCTTGTGTTTGTCACTATAGATCCTCTGTGTGCGTATATGTATATTATATATACATGTAAATAAATAAATAAATGTTATAAAAGTAAGTCACAGGAAGATTAATTGAGGACATACTGAAATTTCTCTTTTACAAAATATTTTTCCATCTAATATTTTAAAAGGGCAACATGTTCCTCTGACTCTAAGAGATATAGTCAACATGTCTAATTTTAATTTTACAGAAAAAATCTTGATAATATTTAATATTTTATGAATTTGTACTTCAGGATCTTTCCTGGAATGACACTTTTAGAAATCACATTTGAAATGTGGGGGTCACATACAGAAGAATGATAATACAAAAGAATGTCAAAGACAACGATTAGCCAGTACCAAAACATATGTAAAGCATTTTGAGTCCCAGAAGAAAGGCTTTTGTGATCAGTTTTACTTTATTTCTTTTTAAATTGTTCAGCCAGCTGAACTGTAAAATATTATGCTTAACTCTGCATAAACAGAGGATGAGTTAATACATAACATTATGGGATTCACAACCTCATTGAAAGAGATTTTCTAATTAAATGCCAATGTGTGTTATAATTTGCAACTTTGCATTTTGTATTTTTATATATATATGTAGTGTGTATATATATTCTATAATGTCAAAATAACAATCACACACAATGGCTAATTTTGTTAAATGTGCTATGAATTTAAAGTCCTCTTGAAATAAAAGGCCTCTCAAGTAACCAAACTGTATTCCATGCAAATTACTGTAAAAACCAAAATTCCAATTTAGAGGTATCTGAAATTATCATAAGTGGTTATATACTTGATAGTTATACTTTACATACCACGATGCAAAACAAGGGCTTGTATTTTCTATTAGAAACTCATTAATTCAATGTGTGACTGCATCAGTGGACATGGGAAGGGCTACAGATGTCGTCTGTCTGGACCTCTGTAAGGCCTTTGACACGGTCCCCCACAACATCCTTCCCTCTAAACTGGAGAGGTATGGATTTGATGGGTGGACTGTCCGGTGGGTGAGGAATTGGTTAGATGGTCGCATCCAGAGGGTAGTGGTCAACGGCTCAATGTCCGGATAGAGATTGGTGACAAGTGGTGTCCCTCAGGGTTCCGTACTGGGACCGGTACTGTTTAATATCTTCATCAATGACATAGACAGCGGGATCGAGTGCACCCTCAGCAAGTTTGCAGGTGACACCAAGCTGAGTGGTGCGGTTGACACGCCTGAGGGACGGGATGCCATCCAGAGGGACCTGGACAAGCTCGAGAAGCGGGCCCTTGTGAACCTCATGAGGTTCAACAAGGTCAAGTGCAGGATCCTGCACCTGGGTCGGGGCAACCCCCGGTATCAGTACAGGCTGGGGGATGAAGGGATTGAGAGCAGCCCTGCCAAGAAGGACTTGGGGGTACTGGTGGATGAAAAGCTGGACCTTATTGCAGCCTTTCAATATTTAAAGGGGGCTTATAAGAAAGATGGGCACAAACTTTTTAGCAGGGCCTGTTGTGACAGGACAAGGGGTAATGGTTTTAAACTAAAAGAGGGTAGCTTTAGACTAGATATAATGAAGACATTTTTTACAATGAGGGTGGTGAAGCACTGGAACAGGTTGCCCAGAGAGGTGGTGGATGCCCCATCCCTGGAAACATTCAAGGTCAGGCTAGACGGGGCTCTGAGCAACCTGATCTAGTTGAAGATGTCCCTGCTCATTGCAGGGGGGTTGGACTAGATGACCTTTAGAGGTCCCTTCCAACCCAAACTATTCTATGATTCCATGATTCTACTGATGTATAAAGAGCTGTTTCTGTGTGTGTGTGTGTGTGTGTGCAGGCACGTGCATGTGTAAGTAGCTTGCAGCCTAAACTTTTGCAACAGAAAGGACAGAATTTTTTGAGAAGTAACAACATCACAAAAAAAGTGAGAAGGGTCATGAATCTCATTATGGACAAATAAGGGGAAAATTACTGAAAAGTATGCAGCAATACAGATAGTGATAGCTGTCTCTCAGGAAAGACACCAAAAAGGCAGATTCCTTTTAAGGTGGCTAATGTCTGTAATATTTCATTAAAAGAAGAATAAAACAACTTCTCATGGAAAGTGATTGAAAAAGGTCAGTTTCCACCACCTCATTGTTAATAGGAAAAGGATGTTGATTTACATCTATAGAGCAGTTTGACCCTCAGTGATCCATTTCCTCTATATCTCTAGAGCATGTGCTTCTGGAAAGAAAAACAAGGATCGCATCGTATGAAAACACACCTGCTCCATGTGGACATGGGACCTCTCTACAGTAGCTTCGTTTCATTTCTCCTTCTTAAAAAACAGTGTCCTGGTTTCGGCAGGGATAGAGTTAATTTCCTTCCTAGTAGCTGGTACAGTGCTGTGTTTTGGATTTAGGATGAGAACAAAATTGATAAGGCACCGATGTTTTAGTTGTTGCTAAGTAGTGCTTACACTAGTCAAGGACTTTTTAGTTTCCCATGCTCTACTGACTGAGAAGGCTGGAGGTGCACAAGAAGCTGGGAGGGGGCACAGCCAAACTGGCCAAAGGGATATTCCATACCATGTGACGTCATGCTCAGTACATCAACTGGGGAAAGCTGGCCGGGGGGGCCGCTGCTCGGGGACTGGCTGGGCATCGGTCGGCGGGTGGTGAGCAATTGTACTGTGCATCAGTTGCTTTGTGTATTATTATTACATTATTATTATTATTATTATCATTTTATTTCAATTATTAAACTGTTTTTATCTCAACCCATGAGTTTATCTCACTTGTGCTCTTCCAATTCTCTCCCCCATCCCACCAGGGACAGGAGGGGGAGTGAGCGAGCAGCTGCGTGGTGCTCAGTTGCTGACTGAGGTTAAACCACGGCAAACAGTAAGAACATACAATAAGTAACTGAGAAAAATTAAAAGGAAAGGAGAAATTCAGAACATGTCCAACTGGTGTTCAAGGCAGAGAAACTATTTCTTATTTTTAAAATCTGCTTCTATATGCATCTACACCTGTCTTACCATCCGCAAAAGCATGGAGTAACCAGAAATTTTCAAGCAGGAAAAAAATTAAAAGATAAGGAAGCAGAGCAAAGGAATTTACATTTCTAGCAGATTTATATTCTCTTTGTGGTGTCACATTCAGACAACACAGATGGCTCCATCCCTTTAATTTAGCAGTGTAGTTTTTTCATTGTAGTTTCCCCTAGACTTACTAAGTTAAAACAAGATGCAATTACATTTTTTACTGAGGGCACAAATCACCCCCAATTTAAACTGTCTTGAAATGAGTCTGAAGAAATCATGACTGGTAGAGCTGGCTCAAAACTTAGGACCATACTATTCTACCTTGCACAACACTGAGTTATTTTACCAATTAATGTTGTGACTTTGGCTGCTAGGATGATACCATCCTCAGTTAACCTGTCACACAAAGGACCTGGAGCCAGGTGGTCAGTAGACAGCATAGTTGTGCATGGTGATAGCCACTCTGCTGTTTCTTTGCTCTAATGAATGAAAATTGTTTGAACATTAACAGCATTATAGGAAAAAGATGATGGAAGGCAAGGACATATTAAAAACTGTGTGAAGACAGTACCATTTTCCTAACATTTAATTTTTATAAGCCTGCACCTTTACCTCCAAATGATCATATTCTCACTTCTAAATGTTTCAGTTCTCATTTGAGGGGCACATATTTAAAAAAACAAAACAGAACAAAACAGAACTCATAATGATACAATTGCCTGGCAGCAGAACGTGAAGAACCTCATCCAAGACTAATGTGGGCTTGAAATGTGAATTTTCATGGAGGTGCTGGAACAGCTTGTTTCAGTGATTGCAGGACTGTGTGAACTTGCACGTCTCACAGGGAAAATTGCCTTTAATACCACTCTTCTCTTCTCCTGTTTTTCAGGATCACACATTTCAGTGTAGCCATATGCTACTTAACCACAATAAATCCTCCTCACTCGGGGGTTTATGTGCTCTGGGTGCTTCAGACTCCTCAGTCACTCTGAAAGCCGAGGAGCCCACACCAAAGATCGAAGAGAAGGGAGCTTGGAATTGTACTGTACAGCCCAGATCTATCATAAAGCTATCACAGTCTCCAGGCCATTAATTTGATATGGACAAGTGGGATATTAATATACTACACTTGCTCTGTTTAACTATAAAACCATTAGCTGAGTCCCAGTGTCCTAACAAGCTAATAAAAATAAAATGTTTGCAGTCTATCAGTAAAAGACAAGGTCAGCTGCATGCATCTCCTTTCCTTTCCAGTATTTTCCAGAAGATCATGATATCCAATAAACTCATAATCCTTCACACACATCCACACAAGCATCTTCTGAGGAGTTCAGCTATCCAATGTCAAAACCATGTCACATCTGTACTATATACTTTGCCAGATTAGGGTAATTTCAAAGGAGAAAACATTTGTATAATTACTGCTGAATATTTGTGCATTATTCCTCCCCAATAGTGCAACCTTGCATCATTTGTGGAGATATTAACGACAATTAAGATTGTAAAGAAAAATAATAAAGAACATTCTCAGGATCTGAAATATTACTGAAAAAGAAAAGGAAAAACTTTGTTATACTATAAGAACAGGAGGTTGCTCGATAAAAAAGCAATGTCTTGAGGCAGAGTTCAGACTCAGGCAGGAAACCTCTCCATGCCTTGATTCCTAGACCTTCGCAGAACTGAGAAAGATTCAGAGATAGAAGAACATCAAGACTTACAAAAGTTAAGCTAAAATGGGAGGATTATAAACTCCCAGGCTCACAACATTAGTCATTATGGGTTCTGGGTTAGTTTCCCCATAGGTTGGCTGTCCTTTCATCATGGAGACCATGTTAACCCACTCGGGGACATCTGACACTGGCCAGTGTCAGAGATGAGGCAGAACAGCCTGAGCCCCTCTGGCATGACCCTGTGTCCCACTGCCGAAGGTAGCTCCCTGATGGACATACTGTTATTGCTCAGCAGCCATTATGTCCCAGGAGTCACTTTGTGCTGACTGGATCCTGCACCAAGAATTCTCAACCATGAGCAAAGCAGTAATCCAGCTCCTCAGTACCTCTGCTGTGGTATGAAAAACTTCATATTGCACAAAAGGAAGGAAAAAGAGAAAGAAGAAGAAAAGAAAGAGGGAAAAGGGAGGAAAACAGAACAAGATGTCAAACTGCAGAAAGGGGAATTGTTAATAAATTAATCATCCTTGAATTATTTCTTTTTTTCTTCCTTCCCTCCAGGTCACCAGACCTCATCACCATAATAACTACTGTTTTGTGTCTTATCCATTTATTATTATTTTGATGTGGTGCCCAAGTATATTAGTTCTTTCCAAGCCTTCTAAAGCTTTCACCTGTGCTTAACTTTATAGTGAATAAAGAGTCATAGTCCCTTCTGTGGTACAGGCTGATGGAAAGTTCAGCACAGACCAGGGTGAATCAGAGTTCATATTTTTCATTGTGAAAACACTATTGACATGAATTAAGTATCTTTTTTACTTATTAATCTTGCATAATCAGTTTAGTTTACAGTCATTATTTCTTATTTTTTTACAAATACAATGTGAAGACAAATTTTAGGCTGTGATTTGTTCTTAAAGCAGTGGCTTTTTCACAGTGGCTACTTGTTATTCATAATTAAAGACTGGCAATTAGTTGCTTAAATGGCATGGAATTATTTCTGCTTCCAGCTTGGAGGACTGAATCATAATAACTGGAGGCAAATCCTTTTTTGGGTCCAAAAAATTTCCATACAAGCATGTTTACTGGTACAATGACTATTTTGTGTAATAATAAAATGGGTGTTTTCTAGCTTAACCACGAGTGCACCTCACGACATTATTCATGTCAGTATGCACAGCCTGTTTGTTCACAGTAAGCTTTCCTGTGACTATAATGCTCCTGCAAAAAGAAGCTGTAAACACTGGAGAAGGGACTTTGTGGCTTACTGGCAAAATATTTGTTTTCTCTGGGCAAACAGTGCTGTATCATTCACACAAGAAGCTGGGAGCGAAGAGCAGATTTCCTTTCGGGAGAGCAGGCAAGAGGCCCCCACAAGCCCTTCCCCAGCCCCAGAACAGGGTCTGCCGCTGCGTTGATTGTGCGCAGGGACTGGGATGGGGAGCAGTGGGTGACAGGGTGACAGGGTCTTGGGAATGACCCCAAACAACATTCCCCCCTCCTCCCTGGCCAGGCACAGCTTGTGGATTTGCCAGACGGACCCCCAGGACTCCTGGCGGAATTTCTAACACTGGTGCCATTTTGATGGAGCCGTAGGAGCATACACACAGCTATAACCCAGTTAGTCTCTGCGAGCCCTTTATATATTATTTCTGTGTTTTTTCAGTGGTGTCAGGGCACTTTACAGGCCTCACTGACCCTCACAGCCTCTCCCCGCCTGCCCACAGCCCAGGAGCCCATCTCAGCCCTCCAGGGCCATCAGTCCCCTCCCCAACAACACCACAGCATGGCCAGTCTTGAGCTCCCCACAGCCCCGCCTTGCCTGGTCATGGTCCCTGCTGAGTCAGGCCCACCTGCGGGCCCATGTCCTGGCCCGTCCCAGTCCCCAGGGAGGGGCCCGGTGCCCAGGGCTGGGGCTGCCCCTGGTGCTCCCTGGCTGCCCTGCTCCTGGCTGGGCAGTGGGACGGGCCCGGGCTCCATCACTGTGGTCCCAGGGAGCCACGGTGTCCATAGCGCCATGACAGGTGGGGACATTAATGGTGTGAATCCAGTTGCTTGTTGTAAGGCCACAGAAAAAGATTCATCTGGGAACAGAGCTCAGCTTTTGCTAGTATTCAGTCCCATATTTAAACAACAAGCTTAAAGGTCAATCTTGACAGAAAAAAAGAGAATAAAAATCAAAGAAACGGGAACAAACTAATATGTACACCAATGACATCATGAGCGCTGGGAAACGCATGCTGGATCCCAGAGTAAGGTAGTGCAATGCCACCCAAGTCGGTGACTTCCAGCAGCAAAGGGGAATCTGGCAGATCCCCCTCCCCTCCTGCCTCCCTCATACTGCCACCCTCTGAACTGTTCAGTGGGCTGCCCACAGCCATCCACATCTGAACGGACAAGTGGTCTGAAATAGTTCAGAAGCATGTAATCAGAAGGCAAATTTCACTGCTTCAAGTGAATAGGTGTCTCTCTGTGTCTCCTGCCTTCCCCTCCCCTCTGTGGAAAGCAACTCAGTGGGAAAATAACCAAGTCTTCCTTTCACAGTCTCCCTTAAGAACAGAAAATGGAAGTTTTCTAACTTCTGCCTGAGACAGATGTGGAGAGAAGAAACACACCTCTAGAAATGTGAGACGAAGCAAATACTCTGTACCCACGTGCATGACAAACGACCACAAAACTCATCTGAGACTCAACCTGATTTTGAGGTAGCTTGTCGATGACCAGTGGGTGGATGGAGGAAGAATAATTGCATTATTTCTTTATAATTCATATTGAACCTGCAAAAAGCATACTCTCGCATTATGCCTTTCTGAACAAAGCCCATCATTAAGGCAGTAGCTAAAAAGTAGTATGAGAACAAGAAAGACTCCTCACAAATCAATCCTGAAACTAGTTGCTCCCACACTTGAAACGACAGCTTCTGGCAATGACTAATACATATATATTTTCTAAGGACACTTCTAAAATATGACAGCTGTCCTGTCCTGACATTTAGAAGCAGATGCTTAAACAGCCCACAACAGGGAAACTTCCAGTGCTCTGTGAATCATTAACTTCCTCAGGAAGCCCTGTATGATAAAGACCATTCAGGATCACTTTATTTCATTACCACAGAAACTTCTGCAAAAGAGTTATTAGGAACTCAATACCCTGTTCTTAATACTTTACCTACATCAGACCACTGTCTCTCATATGCAGCAACACACATAAGGTCCTCTTCCATCTTCTTCCTTCTGCTATTTGCACTTATTAGCCCTCAGACTATTATATGTCATGTTTAGCCCACTGTGTAGTCGTGAAGGGGATGATGTTTCACTGCAGATACACTCCTGTGGTTTTCCTGAGCTCTTAAGAAAAAGCCTGGTAGAACCAAACAATATGACCCAGGCTCACCTGGAGTTGTGCCTCACCACACTGAAAAAAATGCTGATACAGTTTTCTGAGGATGATCTCTTTATGCAGTGGCCTGTTCCAAAAGCCAGTTTATACTCATCCCTGTACATCTACTTCATACTCCCCTTAATAGGAAAATATGCTTCATTTTCAGTTTTGCTTGCCTTAATTTAATTTTCTTTTTAATGGAGATAATGAGCAAAAATCATTAATAAAAGAAGATGGAATTGAAGAAAAGATACCACAGCAGATCAGTCATGTCACAGAGAGTGGCCTGATCCTGATTTCATGAGAGACACTATATCGGGAGAGAAAAGTGCCCAAGAGCAAAATACATTCCATTAAAAATAGTTCATCTCACCATCTGGATAGAGATTTGTTCCCTGATTCACTGGTCTCCAACACTGCAAACTCTTCTCCTGTCAAACACCCCTCCCAGAACTTCCAAAACTACTTGAGTAACAGTTTGCCCAAGACCTTTTTAGGTTTCAGTGTCAATGTCAAGGACTAGGTTAGAGGAAGGAGAAAAAACTTCAAGGGCACAGACTGAAAGGGGAATCAAATCCAAAAAAAAACAGAGGGACATGACAGCAAAGCAGAAGCCACCAGCAATACTGAGACTTGGTATAGCTACTGAGGTAAATATGTGCACGGGTAGGGTTAGCTAGGAATAAAGAGGCATCACACATTGTTTCATTTCTTGTATTAGAAAAACATGCCAACGCTTTGAGCGCAGATACTTGCAAAGTATGAATTTATCATTCTTTGACTAGTAACTTGTGCAACTCTGACTAGTAGTGTGCAAATCTGAACCTTCTCCACCTCCTAAGCCCACCCCAGTTTGGGTCATATTTCATGAGATAAGTACATTTGGGATAAAAACATGCCAAGAGATTAGCTAAACAAAAATAAACTGAAAATTGATTGAATCAAACATTAATTGCAAACCCCTTTTTGCCATGCCAGATTTCTTTGCCTTACATCGCTGGGCAATGGAGAAACACAAGAAAGGTGGAGAGCACAGTTTCAGACTTCTGTGTGATCATCTAAAACTCTGATCTGAGGAAGAGAGACAAACTGGGATCACTCCTGGAGCTGAAGACTCCCCGTCTACTTTTGCCTATTTACTGTCATGCTTTCAGTGTGTCCATCTATAGAAATGGAGTTAATAAGAAAATGTGATCTTTGGAAAGGCATACTCTGTTATGGAAACTGGTGTGCTTCTTTTCAGAGATATTCTCATATCATTGTTACAATGCCTCAGTTGTTCACAGTACGGTGTCTTGGTATATATTTTTTCATTAACATCCCCAGGGTTCCTGTGAAAGAATCAGGCAATCATTATCCTCGTTTTACAGAGGGGAAATGAAGACCGAAGGGTAAAATAATTTGTTCCTGGCTGTATACTGAGTTGCCGCTAAAACCAGGATTTAGAACTCAGACCCTTATAACACCAAGATCCTTTCTTCAGCCCCATTGCTTCCCAGTGTCTCTCCCAAAGATACGAGAAGTGTAGCAACAAGAGTGCACATGAAATATTTTCCTCCCTCAGCTCCTTGCAACTCAACTATCTTCTAACATGTAAAAATGACATACACTCTTTGAAGACACTATACCTGCCAACTATGAAAGGAATCTGAGTTGGTCTAATCACAAAATTTGCAGTTATTTGATTATTTCTCTGAAACCAATGAAGCATGCTTTGATTAACCTTGTTTGAGGATAGATCAAAAATGGCTAAGAGATTTTTGACGGAATTATCCAATTCAATTATGTCATAGACAGGGATAAAACTGAACCGATGTCAGACCTAAAGAGAATTATTCTGAGTTATACTTAACTGAAAAATGAAGCTTGGAATGAAAATGTAGAACTGTGATGCTATAATAGGGTGTTTAATGCCTCTTTAATGATACTATACAGCAATATAGCATAAGACTCTGTACATGTGTTGTAATAATCATTTTATCACTTGGCAGCCATATAGATTAATGAACTTTTCAGTGTGCTATGTGCCTGTCTATCATATCAGGCAAAAAAGAAGAGAGTCATGAAGAAGGAGGGTGGAACACAGTGAGATGGGAGGCAAGGGGAGCTGTTGAGTGTTTCTGGTGGGAAAGCTGGAGTATGGGCTGCAGGAGGCCCCTCCTGGTTCAGGTCAACTTCTCCACAGTCACCAACACATCATACAACTGAGACTGCAAAGAAGCAAGCATAAGAATTGTTTCAGGTGTTCTTTTTCAGTTCAGATTTCAGTCCCATAATACCTTCTTTTTGTCTTTACAGTGCTACATGCTAGATCCATAGCGTTTAGTAGTGCAATTCCATTGATTACATTGTACTTTTGCCTCAGCCTAAATGATCACTCCTTCTCCTTTATTTAGCGTTAATATTATTTTTCCTTTTTCTGCGTAGAAGGAGGAATATGACTGGGTATGCATCTTATCATATCTTCTATGCTGTTCAGATGCTAGTACTCCTCTCATCAATAGAGTACTTGAACTTCTTCCAAAAGTGCCCCCTGCCCTTCTTCTGAGTCACTCAATAGTCATTAATATGTAATGGCTAGAGGAATGGATGAGAGATAAAAGACAGAGAAGCATGCACAGCAGATTTTGCTCTGCAGAGAAACCTGGTGACCCTTACTGTGTCTCTGATTTTTTTCACAGTGCAACCAGGGAGCCCAGTAAATCCTACTTAATGCAGGCGATGATGACTTAGGATAAAGCAAAACAAAACCAAAAAATTCCCTAATTTGCTTCCAAACGTATCATCATTTAGGCACTAAAGTTTTCTCTAATGAAGGTTAAACTTATTATGAGTCCCTTTTCAACACAATGATACAGTACAACAGTCCAAATTTTAGGTAAATATATTTTATTAGGTTTTCCCCAGCATGGCCAGAATAGCATGCCTTCAGGACTTGTCATATCGACTTTCAGGTTGCCCTTGCCTGCTAGGGAAACCTTTAAAATTTAAAGGGAAAAAATCATTTGTACGTTCTGCAAGCTGAGGAAAGAAATCCTACTTGGTGTGATTTGCTATAATGATAAATTTATCAGAAGCTGTTCATTTTATCTGCTGCAGAACTGCTCTTTGATGGCATTAATCTGCAGTAATGATTACAGGAAAGTAATTCAAAGCTGTTCAAAGGAAAAGGTGACATGATGCTTTCCATCTCTTTTCTGAATGCTGTTCAGATTCTTCAATAAATTACAGATGTAGAAAGAGAAAAGATGGGCCATATGCAGCTGAATATTTTGAGGAAGCTGGAAACATGGAGCAATAAGAGCAATACTTAGACTACATTTGCAATAAAGTATGTGTTGCAGATTCCAGGTAGTCCTTTTACAGTGAAAGGCACCAGAGTCAAAAGTTTTGGGGATGTTCAATATTATATGTTTTCCATTAACTTTCAGTGAAGAGGAACCACAAATTAACACTAAATTAATGCTTCATAATATTTCAGGTGAAGTGGATCAATGGTACCTTTTTGCATGACCTTTTCAAAATAAGAAGAGATTCTATGACTGGTTGTAAGATACCTCTGCAGCTCATCTAGTCAGATCTTTGAACAGGATTTCTAGGCTGTCAAGAGACCAAGTCATGCAACTTTGCCTAGCTGCGTATAAAAAAAAATGTGGACAGAGAGTCTATGACTTCCCTGGTGACCTGGCCCAAAGCTGTACTTCATATTTGCAAGAATGCTTTTCCTTCTATCCAGATTGAGTCTTCCAAGCCGTAACCTGTGGTCATTGCCTTTTGCTTTACTGTTTCTCCTTGTTTTACCAAATGACTTCTCAAGTTATTAGAAATCAATGCAATATCGCTCCCTGCCTCCCACCTTAAATTGTGTGGGTTCATAGGATTACTCACTAGGTTATCAAACACTCAATAAGCCACCATTTTATGGTCTACTTCAGGTGCAGTATTTTAGAAGGAGACATGATATCACCACTGTGAAATTTAGGATTGGAGTAAATGTTACACCCATGTGAAGATCCTTTTGCACAGCTTTAATGGAGTCAAAAAGCCAGCTGTTTTGTCTACACAGGTATTTGAGAAGTATTGAAGGTCTACCCTGAGACACTGCAGTGCCCTGTCTGCACCCACACCACTGGCCCTCAAAGCAGCTCTAGGAGGACCTGCTCATGCCCATGCTCTCTCTAGTACTGAGGGATGCCACGATGCCGCAGGCCACCCAAGTCATGACCCAGCAAGGCTATAGAGAAACTCACACTCCACAAGGCTCTCATGCACTACACCTATCCACCCCACAGCCATGGCCACACTTGCCTCACCGTCTGGTACTGAGCATCCATGATTATCTCATGGCCTGAGTATATGCTGACCAGCTACAGGTAGCCAGGCAGAGACTGCAGGAAGGAGCCTCAGCTGAGGTGTACACATATCCTGAAAGCCCCAAGCCCAGTATGAAGCCTGGCAGTGATACTTACACCGATACTGGCACTACCTGAAGTTATGTTTCCTGCTGTCACACCTCAGGTATCACTGTGCCCTGCCATCTGCCCAGCTCCACAGTGAGTTCCAGCCATGCTCACTGACAACAGCAGCCAGCCCTCCAGCTTACACCACTTCTGGTCCTTAGCTAACAGCTCGTATCGCTTGCCTTTCCTGCTTGGCAGGGCAGGCCTGTGGTTGCATGGAAAGCTGAAGGGGAGGAAATGGTTGTACTTACCCACATCAAGTCCTCAGCCTGCTCTGCTTTTCTAGGGGGCTTGGGAGGATGGGAAGTAGAAATTAGGTTTAGCTCCTGTTGACAAGACATATCATCAAGTGAAGAAATTTGATTTGCTTTTTAATGTACTTCAGCCCAAAGCTCCTCTGACCTTTTCCCCAGGAAAGGCCGCATGAAGGAGGATCCTTTGCCACAACCACAGCAAGGACAGTACTCTCGCAGCCTCACGGCCACTGTTCTAGAAAAACACTAATGCACTTTGCATAGAGGAATTTATTTTCTGGGCCACTGTAGCATGCTCTGCAACAGTCAGTTAACCCCTTGACAAAAAGCAGATCAAAACTGGCAGCTCACTGATCCAAGAATGCCAATAAAACCCATTGCAGCTGTGTTTCTTAAAACGAAACCTCAGACTAGCATTCTTCTGTGGTATCTGTACCTGGCCCTGTGAAAGCAGAACTTCACAATACTCAACAGATTGTGATTTGGGTCAAGTGGGAAATCAGGATTTATTTTTCTGTTACTCATTAAACTGTCTCACCCCAAAAAACCCAGAGAAAACCATGCTATACAATTAATGTTTACATTCACATAAATGATAGAGACTGTAGGAGTGTTCTCAAATTTTTCTACCATCTTCCCTCTGCATCCTGATCCTGCACCTGAAGACTAAATGTAGGCTGAGAATCATGAACTCCCAGATAAGGATCTGTAGAGAATAAAAAATGCAGCAATGTCAACTGCCTGCCATGTAAGCTCTCCTGCATATTTGTTTGTAATGATTGTCTCCTGTATTCCTCTCCTGACAAAGCCAAATTTTAGTCTTCTTCCTGTACTGGCCAAAGAAAGTGCAGGGTGATGGGGATGAGACAGGACTCCCTTTGCAGAGGGATGAAACCACTGTCAGGAATGTTCAGGCATCCCAGAGCCAGGGAGATTGATACAGAGTTTGTAAAACAAATCCTTCAAAACTTTCTAACATGCACCTTGAGAAATAAAGAGAGAAAACAGTTTCTGGGGCAGAAGAAGGGTGGGGCTAGGAAAACTGCTGTGAAACTAAGGTTTCTCTTCCTTACTATGTTTCTACCTTTGCCAACCTGGAGATGGTTCAGTTGGCCAACTTTCTTGGATGCCTTAGTCAAGGCATTGTCCAGCTCACTGCATATGCAGCAGCATGATAACGCATTTGTGGTGAAGCTCCTGCCAGAGTTAAGAGAGAGATGTGTATTCAGCTTGTGATCATTACTCATCTGCCTCCATCTGTCTCAGGAGCTCCTTCAAAAGCGCCCACCAACCCAGTGACATCTGACCAAGAATTCTCATGGAACTATCAAAACAGAGGTGTGTATGTGAAGATGCATGTGGCTTTGCAGAAAGGTGTCACCTTCCACAGGTGGATGCTGTATCTGGTCCATCTGGGTGTCTCTCCTCTTGCAGTTGTCTCAGTAAGTAGGTTTCAGTGACACTCTTGGATATACATGGAGTGCCTTATCCTATTATACAGTGGTGCAGGGGTAACCTTTCAGAGGCACCAGGCTGCTATTGTGGTACATGGAGGCTTAGTAAAAATGGTGCTGGGTATGTTGCCTTGGACATATTTGTGAAATATGCACTGGGTATAGTAGCTTCTTGGTGTTGGGACATGGCAGAAGGGTGTGCTGACAGGGATTATCTTGAATGTCCTTCTAAAATAAGTGCAGGTAGACATGGCACCTTCTGGTACAGGTAAACACAGATCACCTTTGGAAGGGTGATTCCCAAGTGAGCATCATCTCTATTTGGCTATGTGCAAGCAGCCTGGGTGTTGTAGTACAGCTGTGACTGACATTTGCCTGTATGACACACCAGCTGGAATAACATCAACTCGCTCCTGAAGGCGTTCCTGGAGTTCAACATTGCAAGTAGCCAGCGCATTTCGCTTTGAGTATGCTCAGAGCGTCTTGTTCCATACAGACACAGCGAATGAGAACATGGGATTTGATTATTTCATTACTGAGTGTTCTCCTTTGTTTCAGGTGAAGTAATCTGGACAAAAAGAAAATTGCAAGGTCTTATTTGCAGTGGTACTGAACAAGCACAGTTCAAAATGAATCTAAGGGGAGGAATATTTACCAGTGTTCATCAATGGTAAAAATCTTCTCTGCTATAAACATCAGAGAAGGCAGGCTTAAGTAAATGCCAAATGTTTTTGAAAATCACGTCCTAAAGATTTTCTTTCAGTGCATAAGAAGACATATCCTTCCAATACCTACAACACTGAGGATAGGATTGTAAAGCAGCAAAGAGCTGAGAAAAAAAGAATTTTCCTAATTAAAACACAAAAAATCAAAAGGTAAAATACCCACTTTTATACAACAGACGCATGAACTGTTTCCAGTAATGACTAGAAGGGAAACGTGAAGCCTATGTTCAGAGATTAGAACAATTTTGCTAGCAAAATGCTCTTAAAGACAGTGTCAAAAGAAAACTTTAGTTTTTTTCCTAATCCGTGTTAAGAATTTACAGTAGTTGGAAAACAATGTGTCTGTTTTGCTACACAGCTATCTACGAGCATGCCAGAAAACTGTAGAAAGAAGGAAACAGAGGCATTTGGAGGGTGTGTGTGTTGACTGGAGCCAGTGTTTAAAATATAGAACAATTACAATCACACCACGACAGTTTGAAAGTGCACATTTCTTCACAGAGCTAAACTAGTAGTAATGTCTAGTTTTTCTGCAGTATTTCTCATCAGAAGATCTCAAAGTATCGTTGATAGCAGCTATTACAGCTCAGCCACAGGCATCCCTGACAGCACATCTCTGACTGTCCATACTATCCTGGCCTAGGAGAAGTGCTGAGGCACTGTGCAGTCCTACATGCAGCTGCTACTCACATCCCTGGCAAATCACACTCCAAGACACTCAAGGGAACTAAAACATGTCCTGAAGAAAATGGTGTCAAAATGCCATTAGGCCCACATCACTGCAGGTTTTATCACACTGCAGGCACACCAGCACTGGAGGCCTCCCTTAACCAGGGGCACAATCAATGATAACATTATGCTGATTCTGAGGGCACATTATGATCCCATCCTCGTAATGAAAGGCAGCTGCAATGCCTTGATAATCAGCAGTAGATCCATGTAGACCCAAAGTTTGATATGACTGTAGTATACTGCAGGGACAAATGAGAAGCTGAAAATGGAAGCCAGTAGGAGAATTTTTTTGGTGAGTAAAGCCCACAGGATTGGGACGGAAAGAAGGAGTAGTGTTTTCTTTCTCTCAGTTTTTGATTTTATCTTCTGGATACAAAATACAGCTGGATAGCTGGTGCTTTTACATCTAATGAACATGGACAATTTTTAATGAACTTAGAAGTGAGCATGGCCCGAAGTCTAAGCTCAAGAGCTGTAGAGCAGAGATGCAAGGATCCCTTATATTTGTTTATTGGAGTTTTTCAGACACATGTTCACGCTGAAAGAACATATTTCTTTCCTGCTTTGAAGGTATAGGCCAGATCATAGCAGGTCCTTCTCTTCTTTCTCTTCTTTCACAGCCAGGAAAAAGCTTCTAGGCATATCTAAGCTCAAAAGACACCAAGATTACAACCTTACTATGGTAGCCCAAGGCATGGGCTGTAATACTGAAACATGACTATTCATATTGCATAATTGCTCACATGCTCCCTGCAAGCTGGCTCCTATCAGTCCTCCAGGCAGCACCCAGGAGCTGTTCAGGCAGTTGCATGTGGCAGGACCATTCCCAGAGGCTGCACAATGAAGTCTTTTTGAGTATTTTAGGAGAGAGGGTAGTTTAGGTTCTGTAGATGGGAGCTATGCCAGGCCATTTGCCCTATGAGCCAGAGAATAGGCCTATTTTTATCTGCAGCACCAAACATAGTCTGAAAGCCTGAATGACCGTATTAAACAGGTGACCCATCTCTCAGAAGAGGCCTGTTGCACATGAGTATCAATGACATTAGAGAGAGTGTCCATGTATGTAAATGTTTTACCTGGTTTTCTATACTCCTAATGGGAAAGAAATAAAGGGAATAATTGTTGGCCAGCTTGCAGGTCTACTTCCCTACCGTTGACTAAAACAGCTGAAAACAAAAAGCTATGCTTGAGTTACAGGCACAGCAGAGTATTACTGTACAGTGACTTGAAACTTGGTGACTGGATGCTGTTATGATTCCAAACTGACTTAGTAGCTTGGAATAGAAATTAGTTTTAACAGCAAAAGAATCACAAAGCAGGCTCCCAGAATCAGGGACTCTGCAACAGTCTCATTCACGGATGTGGTAGGGTTCACATTCCTCACTTGCACATTCATAGACATACTTCTGATTTTGTTTGTTCATACAGAAATGATAGGAAAGCATCAGAGAAGGTTCTTTTCTAGAGAGTCATGAAAAAGGTAGAAAGAAACCAGTACACAAGACCGAAGAGACTTCAGGAATGTAGGAGGCTGTTTTGCCAATAATCCTAAATATACACATATTACTTGATGTTAGTGAAGAGTGCAAAAATGGGGTTATAACTGTTCCCTTCTATATTTACCTCTTCTGTCTGATCTTTATAACACAGGACACAAAATTTCCCCAAGTAGTTCTGCCACTGAGCTCATATACTTTGGATGAACAAAAGAACTGGTTTTTTGGAGAAGACATCCTATCTTGATTTAAGGGTACTGAGGGAATGAGATCAAATTTCTCACTTAACCTTCTCTGTATTAAGTTAAACACATAGAACTTCTTTAGCATCCAGCTGGAAGACACATCTTCCAGAAACAGAAAACTACTTGTAAACACTCTTCTATGTTGTATTTATACACGCTTCTGTTTACTAACTTATTTTCCAAAGTGTGGACTCTGTAGGGTACACAGTATATCACAGACTGCAATGGTCTCATTATTTCAAGAATTGTAACTTTTCCACTTCTACTCATAGTCCCCTGTTTGAGCATCCACAGGCACCTTTTCTGCTCTGAGCCACCATGAATCCACATTCAGCTACAACTCCCTACAACCACAAGGTTCTTTTCTAACTCATCCTTTCCAAAACACTGTATCTCACCCTATAAATTATTGATTACAAACAGTAGGAATCTATGTTAGCTTCTGTGGTTTATCACTAAAATTGTCCAGTTTGCTTTGTAGAACTGGCTTGTTATTCACAAGTTTTGTACTTAAAGCAAGAGTTTTCAGACTCTCCCCCCAAGTACAAATCAGGAAAAGCTCTTTTGATATCCATAGAGTTAGTTGATATGGATCTAGTATAAGTGAATCAGGATTTAGTGTCCTGGAATCAGGCATGTTGGACCAAGTTGCAATACATGTATACATAAATGTAATATGAGAATTAACTTTATCTCATTAATTATCACTCAGATGTTTTTATTTATATTTGAATCACACCTTTCTTTCTTTGGTTTACTCTTGTGCAACAATAGATTTTCTTATCTGCATTAATGGCTTCTCTGCTGGATGTCTTCACACTACATCAGCTTTTCTTCAATATACTTTCACACATAAAATCGGCACCAAGCCAGACATTCATGTGTTTGCCCAAGCCATCATTAGGCATTCTGAAATTGAGTGGGAAATAAAAGAAAATGTTTTCCTTGAGTGTTTCCGTATTTTCTTGGTTATTTAAGAGTGGGCCTTTTCAAAGAACACAAAAAAGTCAAACAAAAGAATGACAGAATGAGATATTTAGAAATGCTGATCTTTGACAATATGTTATCAATGAATGAGTAACATTAATGCTCTGATAAAAAGCTATTGATTCTGTGGGAAAATATTGGTTCTCTGGAACTTCAGCTCCTCTCAGCTATCAGCCACTTTTATCAGTCTTGAAAATAATTAGGAAGTAAGAATCAAACCCATTTTTCCTCAAAGTGTTTGTAGCTGGGGCATCCAGCAAAGTTATCATGACAATAAATTTGAGTTGTCAAGAAAAAAGGATATGGACTGAGAGTAAGAAGAGACAGAATTCCCAAAGGCAGTCAGTGGTTTAACAGTCCCACAACATTAATGACACATTTATATGTTCAGTGAGTAACCAAACCAAAAATAAATACTATTCAGGACCACCTTCAACTATTTTTATTCTGCTTTACAATTTCAGAGTAGAGAAAGTTACAAATTTCCAAACTGCATAGAATGTTAAGTAATAAAAAGTACATTTATTTTTGCAAGAAAAAGACAGGTTTTATTTCAGATAAAATTAATTTGCATTGGAATAAGGAAAAGCAAAAAGGATGACCTGTAAACATATGAATCACTAGATCTGTAAAAAGAATGTAGTGTGAAAAGATTACTGAGACTTCATAATTTGGCTTGACACCAGAAGGGAGGAAATCTTGTCTGTTTTAAAATCTCTAGAAATGAAAATTCCAATAAAACTGGAGTAGGTTACTCCAGGTTTTAAAAGTTGGAAAGGGTGTTTGACTTCAATTTTCTAAATACTGCATGGTGGTAAAGAATTAAAAAAATAAAAGGACCAAATAATTTCAAAAGGAGAATTTCTTATCGTTTTGGTATTTTTTTTCTTTTTTAAGATGATGAATTTATGTTAAATAAATCCAATTTCACAAAGAATTTTGTTTTCTTCAGAATCTGCCAGACCCTTCAGTTTCCTAACTTTGAAACTTTTTTACCACTTTTGGAAAAGTTACAGAGTAGGAAGACTACCAGCTTTATTTTTCCTCTGGGTAGCTTTTAAAACCTATAGGCATTTTACAAAATTATACAGAGGTTGGAAGGAGAGGGAGAAACTTGATCACTGTCCTGGTTTCGACAGGGATAGAGTTAATTTTCTTCCTAGTAGCTGGTACTGTGCTGTGTTTTGGATTTAGGATGAGAATAATGTTGATAACACACTGATGTTTTAGTTGTTGCTAAGCAGTGCTTACACTAGTCAAGGACTTTTTAGTTTCCCATACCCATTGGGACATCATGCTCAGAAAATAAACTGGGGGAAAGCTGGCGGGGGGGGGGCCGCTGCTCAGGGACTGGCTGGGCATCGGTCGACGGGTGGTGAGCAATTGCATTGTGCATCACTTGCTTTGTGTATTATTATTATTATTGTTGTTATTATTATTGTTGTTGTTATTATTATTATTTTATTTCAATTATTAAACTCTTTTTATCTCAACCCACGAGTTTTTCTCACTTCTACTTTTCCAATTCTCTCTCCCATCCCACTGGGGGTGGTGGGGGGAGTGAGCAAGAGGCTGTGTGGTGCTCAGTTGCCGGCTGAAGTTAAACCACGACAATCACTCCCTTATTTATATTCAGTAACAAATGAAAATTTAAAATTAAAAAAAAAGGGGGGACAGAAAAAATACCATTGCTTTCAATTTTCTATTTTATTGCAAAAGGAAAAGCTGCTTCTTTTGCAGCCTGGGTGCAAAAACGTATTTTAACAAGTTTAAAATGATCTATTCATCAGCTCTAGTAATTAGCTGTTGCTTTGCTTTTACGTATATTATTACTAGGGATTCATATACTTTTATTGACTTCTTATTATCCTCCAGCTCTTCTGCTTCATACAGATGCTATTCCAATCCAGGTTTAATAATTAAGCTGTATTGTACAGTTGCTGCTGGTCACATTGCAAACTTTCCAACCTGTGGATTGGTGACAATTACAAGTATTAAAAAAACATATTTAAAGGGTAATTACAAGTATGATTTATGTATCTACATTATCAATGGCATCCTGGCCTGTATCAGAAATAGTGGGGCCAGCAGGAGCAGGGAAGTGATCGTGCCCCTGTACTTGGCACTGGTGAGGCCGCACCTCCAATACTGTGTTCAGTTTTGGGCCCCTCACTACAAGAAGGATGTTGAGATGTTGGAACGTGTCCAGAGAAGGGCAACGAGGCTGGTGAGGGGTCTGGAGAACAAGTATTATGAGGAGCGGCTGAGGGAACTGGGGTTGTTTAGCCTGGAGAAAAGGCGGCTCAGGGGAGACCTTGTTGCTCTCTACAACTACCTGAAAGGAGGTTGTAGCGAGGTGGGTGTCGGTCTCTTCTCCCAAGTAACTGGTGATAGGACGAGAGGAAATGGCCTCAAGTTGCACCAGGGGAGGTTTAGATTGGACGTGAGGAAAAGTTTCTTTACTGAAAGAGTGGTTACACATTGGAACAGGCTGCCCAGGGAAGTGGTTGAGTCACCATCCCTGCAAGTATTTAAAAGACGGGTAGATGAGGCGCTTAGGGACATGGTTTAGTGGGCATGGTGGTGTTGGGTTGACGGTTGGACTCGATGATCTTAGAGGTCTTTTCCAAACTCTATGATTCTATGATTCTATCTTTATATATGGTGATGACAAATAATGGGATGATAAAAGGAGGGGAAGGACTGCTTTGGGTGGCAAAATGGTTGTCATGGGCATGATGTGGTATGGGTAGTCAAAGGGACAATATGAAAAGACAGTACAAATGACAGATGACATGAAAGAAAGTATGGGAAAGGAAGGACCAAGGAGAAGGGGGAAAGAGAGTAATAGGAAAACTCTTACAGGGATGATGACAGGAGAGCAAATGTACAGGGTAGTGATTTTGCAGGGTGGGACTCAAGCAGTCAAGAGCATAGTTTAGCAGCTGGCAAAAAGGAACTAACAGATTAAATGAAATTATTAACTGAGGAAGCAGAGTTGGCAACAGTATCTGTTTAAAAGGAAGGGAATCAGTTAAGTCAGCTACCTAGAGGAACAAAAAAGCAAGTAGCAATGATTTGATTCAGCAGATAAGTAGGGAACAACAGCATATCAGTGAAAGAGTTAGCTAAGTTATTTAATATATCAGGTATCAATGGGAAGAGAGATGAGTCAGCAAATGGGCAAATAAATAGATCAAGCAGTAGATTAGTGGTGAGACATAACGTAATTGGTGAGAATTAGCTGTCAGAAGCCGGGTACCTGGAAGTAGTTTCCCAAATATCCTGGGTCATCGCAGAAAGACAGTCCGACGCCTGCAGGGATGCTGCTCCCCTCGCCGGGTGCCTGGTGAGTGCTGCTTGGGGGCTGAGAGCACAAGCAGGATGAGACAGTAGCAGTGGGTATTTGCTTGCTCATACAGGTCCTCTGGTGAGAGAGGGGGAAGGAAGGGGCAGCAAAAGTGCTCAACAGGGGAATGGCCCTGCCTTTTGGGTCTCTTAGTTTGCATGTGCCCAGCTTGATGCCTAAAGCTTGCTCTAAAGATATGTAACAATTCAGAGCCCCCACGCTGCAGTGAAAGGGTGACAAATGGGAAACATGAATCTTGCTAGCACAACCTTGTATGCTTACTAGACAAAGAAAGGGCCAGTTATTGTTAGTCTCATATCTAGTGATGTTTTATCAGGCAAAATAGATAGCTATGATTCAAGCTGCACTTCCTTTTTACCAGCCACTCCTTCCTCCCCATAGGCTTAGGAGAGAGGCTGAGCTCATTTCTGAACTGTTTGTGGCTTCTACGCTAGTGGGTAGATGTACAAATATCATGAATTAGGGTGCCTCTTTGGTGCATGGGGATGCAGAGAGGAGAAACAAAACTGATGTTTACCAAGGAAAGATAAAATAAATGAAGATTTTAAGTGATTCCACACATAGGTACTATATATGTCACCTTTTGCAAAGGTATATCATTAATTTGAATTTTTAAATAGTAAAAGGGTGATTATTATTGAGGGTTTTTTTTAAGGCAATAATATAGTTTGTTGTGCTGGACCACATGTTGTGCCCTCACTTCTTTGCCTTGGGCAAAGACGGAGGTTTGAAGGACAAGAGAAATTAAGTTTTTGTCGATATATTGCTATTGGGAAAGCAGAGAGACCTGATGAAGGACAGCTGGGATGTGAGGCTATTCCAAACAAAGACAGGGAAACTAGAGGAGGTATCTGGAGAGAATGAAAGAAGCTAGCAGGGCTAGTTTCTAAGAGATCCATTTTATGTATATATACAAACACATAAAACTACTCTCCTCTGATTACATACCTTTATGTATAAATAAAACTACACTCCCTCTTGGAATGAAGTATCCAACAGATCCAACGGTACAGTTTCTCTGATATTTTAAACACATTCATTTTAAAGCCTTGAAAATCTTTTCATCATGTCTTGGAAAGTGATGAGGCAGAGGGAAGTTTTGCATGTTCCTAGAAATCAGTGTCACACTTGTTACTTATTTGCCATTTGGACAGACTGAATCTTCAAAGGCCTCCCAGACTGGACTTCTGAGCACTTGTTAATAGAAATGGCAAATGATGGATGCCAGTGCTTGTTTTGCATACTTGCATACTTGTACCTGTGCACAGGATCCTCTAGCTGTGCACACTCAAATTGGTACATGCTCAGAATTTGCAGGTTTTAGAAAGAAAGCTTTTGCCTTTTGAGTCTCATAAATTCATTCAGTCATAGCTTCAATATTCAAAAGGAAGTTAAATGAATGAATGGATAAATAGATGAATCTTCCATTGCTCCTACCTGTGATAATTCATTTTCCTTAGTTTAAAATTATTTAGGATTAACACCTCTTTTCTTGGAATATTTTTCTACTCACTTTTGCTTTAACTATATCTTGTAGTCAGTAGTTCCTCAAATTTTAGTAGGGCACATTTAGAGCGAGGCAGTAATGGAAAGCCATTACAAATTAGTTCATTATTTTGCAAAAGCTAACCATCAAATCCACTTCTTTATGTTTGTTAATGTCATCTCTCCCTTTTTTAAAAACTGGAAGGAGGCTGGTACTTCTCCTTTGCTTTGGAAATTTACTGTTTTTTCAAACTGCCTCCAGAATTGCCATTAGCAGTCCAGAGAGGCCATTTGCTCAATATGCTAAGCTGTAAGTTTACTAGGCTTATGAGGACATTAAAATTGAGCGTATGCTTCCTTTTATTTTTTTGAAGTTTTGAGGGTTTTTTTTTAAGTTCTGAAATTTTAGAATTTTTCTATTCTATCTGCAGTGGGTAGGTACTTTCTCTTCCTTCACAGAATCAGAAAGGACTGCAGTCCTCTTCAAGTAAGAAGAGTAATTGAATGAGATGGTTTTGATGAGCTTCAACAGCATTTGCAAAATTAAGTACGATAAGATTTAATATAGAGTAACAATAAAATAAACACAACAATAAAAACTACCATTAAATATAAAAACATATACCTATAAAATTTGAGGTTGGTGACAATTTGCAGAACAGAGCAGAGTGAAGTAAGACAGTAAATAATTTTAGTAGAGCTATGAGAGAGTGGCAATATAATTCATAAGCATCTTAGGAACATGACTCACAGAGTCCACAGGAACTACATTTTCATGAATTTCTATAAATGAAGAGATTTGTATTGTTTAAAGATGAAAAATAAAGCTTTCCAAAGTTATGTTGGTAAATGTAGATATATTTTACACATTACTAGCTATATGTAAAATGTTCCCAAAGATTTAAAGAACCCTGAAGTCTAGGAAAGAAATAAAGATTGAATACCTGCTTCTACAATTTATTGCAGAAATAAGCTACAATAGGATCACAGTGCATTATTCTTCATCATGACTGCAATCACATGAAAACTGTATTCACTTACTAATGCATTCCTTGGGTGTAAATTCTTTGTTGTTGCAGCATGGTTACATTTTAACTTGCTTTCATTTAGCTTCAGAAAACAAAAGAAAACTGGAGTTTTAAATTTACGTGCCCTCCTTCTATGAGGAAAAGTTCTTATCAGAAGATAGGAATTTATATGCACTTACCTCTGTAACTTTTGAAAGATATGTCTATGCATACACACAGACATATACTTTAAGTCTCTGAACTTTCTGAATGCCTTCTCTCTCTCACTCTTTGAGTCCCAGATGCTGGTGCTTCTCCTGTTGCAGTAAGGAAGGGAAACCCAAGAGTAACGGGGTCGGGATACCCTGGAAGATCTCAGCTCTATTCCTTCTCCATCTCCCCCCGTCACTTTGGGAAAATTCACTGGCCTTTCCGGCTTTGCCTGTGCTGCCTATCTGAGCAGTCCAAGCCTGTTCCCAAGCCCAGACTCGCCTCCTACCCATGCTGCAGACACAGGCACCTTGGTGGGTCATACTGTCCCTCACGTGGTCTGGATGGAGAAGACTATCTTGAAGCTGCCTCTGCCACCCCCACACACTTTTGCCTTCCAAAGCACAGTGTAAACACAGGAAGCATAAAGAAAAGCCAGACTCCCGTGAAGAAAAATATAGGAAAAGATAGAAAATAAGAGTCATGGTGCTACACGTGTTTAATTGCACTGTAGCCACCTTCTGCTATAATGGAGGCGATATTATTTCTCCACCTGGCACTGCCCTGCAAGGAATCCTTCTTGCAATAGTATGAGGAGTTCAGGCACTTCAGCAGTAATGTCTTTGTCTGTGTACCTAAGCTGGATAATAGCTATGTCCTAACTTTTCAAGCTTGCTTGCATATAAAAAGAAAGAATGCTGCTCCTTTCAGAATTTAGGCCTCAAAGCTATTGTGCATGCACTTAGTTTCAACCACATGAAAAAAGCCTCTGAAAACACAAGGACAGGTCCCAGTCTAAACAGGGACTAAAGTCGAATATGTTTCTAATGTGTGAGCTCTCTGTTGACGCTATGGAGAATATGTTGAAGGTGGTCAGAGGACCAGCCATGGTTGCTGGTAAAGCAACTATCTCACCTTGCAGGGAGGTTTAATTTACCTTTTTTTTTGCCCCAGGCCCCTCTCAGGCCCCTCTCTTTTATGCTTTTTATTTTCACTCCTCCTATCTGTCCCCTAATGTTTCCCTCAGGGTCTTGACTGCCCCGTGGGTTGCTTTTTTTTTTTCTTCCCACACCTCGTTGTTATTTTCACCTGCTGATTTATACATGGATTGCTGCATTTGCTTTTCAGTGATGAAGTGTAATCTCTGAAGCAATGGAAGACCAAAAAGCCCAGTAAACTATGTTCATTTAAAAAACAAAAAAGCCCCCATCATTGCATATACTTACATGGGTGAAAAATAGAGTACCATATCTCCCTACAATAGACAAAGCTAAAAGTTGAATAACATCCCTGTCTCAAAAAGGGCACATTAGTGAAATAAAACCCAAAGCCTTGAATGCACTGCGGGGCAGTAGAAATGCCTAATGCTAATATGAAAAATATGAGGTGTTGTAAAAGCAAAGCAGTAAGAGACCTAGCAGGCAAAACGCAAGTGGTAAGATTAATACTGAAATAGGTGCTGGAGTAACTGCAAGAAGAGCTTAAGGGATACAGATCTAAGGGGTAAATTAATATATACAAATTTCCCTACTTCAGGGAACGAGAATTCCCTTCCCAACGCTGGATGAAAATAAACCCTTTTGACTCACAATGTTTTGTAAAGATCTTTTTTTACCTTTGGAGAAATGCAAACATATAGGTTTTAAACCTAAAACATTGCTCAGCCTAAGAGAATTGAGTTCTAGGTGAATGGATAGATGGATATAGATAATGTATTATTGAGAATATTATGAACTTGATTTTTGGCTAAAGAGGAAATAAAGATGGTTTTTGTTGAGCTGGAATGCTGATATATTTGCTGAAACTGTTTCTGACTTAGAAATAAATCAAGTGAAACAATTTTGCCATGGTAAATATGCTAATAACTGTCTGTACAAGTTTGATAAAAGTCTTCTATGCTGCCAGTGTTTTCATTTATTACCTAATGTGGCTATGATGACTGGAAAATGAGTACACAAAGTAGTTAAACAAGAGGTATAGAAAACATGTTCGAGGAGGTGGCTCTTTGGAGCATTTTCCTCAGGGATGCTTCCAGATGCTGTGCTACCCTGTTTTTGCTGGGCTGTGTAAGAATAAATAACAGTTTTAACAACAAAAATATTAACTGCACTTCTTGATTTCTTTCTAAGAAAGCCTATGATTTTCAGTAATAGTTTCAATGTGACTAAGAGACAAGCCTAGCACAAAAAGCAAGCCGGTCTAGTCTCCTTCTGGTCTGACACTTTGACACAGGGATACTTCTGGGACAGAGCAATTCAGGGCATTTCTTCCTTGTTGCTTGAGCTCAAATCTAGCCCAGAGTGACTTTATGTGAACTGGTGCACACAAAGTGTATACCTTGTTTGTCTGAACTAGCCTTACCCTGGCTAGCCTGACTGCCAAGGTCAAGGTGATAATGCTCAGAAATCCTGCCTAGATCTCTCTGTGGACATTTGGGCTGTTGGTCTTTGTTGGCATTGGCTCCATGACAATCACAGCGTTGGAGCAATACCTGAGCTAGTTTCAGGTTAAATGGACTCCACTTAATATTTTTCACTACAGAGTAGTCAACATATAAATATACACCAGGAAAAAACACACAAGTGTTCAAAAAAAAAAGTCATCGATACATTTTAATTAACTCCTGTTTACAGATGCCAGTTGTAATCCATACTGCCATTTTGTTTTACTGATACACAGAGCAAGAATTATTTATATAAACTGTTGAAATCTTCAAATAGTTTCAAATCATGAATGCTTTTTAGAATTTGTGGCGATTCATGGGCAGCAGAGAAAAGACTGGCAAAATTCATTAAATGAATTACTCATTGTGGATTATTTCACCCACTGCTTCCAAATGTGAGTAAAGAAATAAACACATTTTCATACCAACTTAAAACAAAACAGGGTACACAGATGAACTATCTCTGCTTGCAAACACATTTCTGTGGTAAAATATCACCTCATTTAGAATGAATTTATAACATAATTTCAACTTTGACAAGTCATTTCAGTTGAAAGTCCCTATCTGTGCACAAAGCACAAAACACAGATCTATCTTTAATAGATATCAGTAAAGCTCTAGTTCATTTACACTGCATGAACAGTTCTGTTCGATGACAAGCAATAGGGTAGAAGATATGGCTGGGTTACAGACGGCAAAGCTTGCTTGCAGATTTAATTTCCGTCTCTTCCTTTTCTTCTTTTTTTTTACTCTATGTATTGCAAATCATTGACTGATAGGGATTTCAGTGTTAGCCTTACCTTTTAGAGTTGGCAGAATATTTAAGCAATAAAAACTATAACAGGCATTTTAGCGGGAGATTTTGCCTTGATTGTAAGACAGGATTTCACAGAGAACTAATGTCTTTTCCCACTCCCAAAATCATGCCTTTGATCATGCCTGTCTACTACTTCTGATGCATTTTCCCTGGTCTTAGCCTTCAAAATCTATCTGTTACTCCACCAAGACATCATTAAGATCTTTGAATGTGGTGTGTCCTGCTTTTGGCTGGGACAGAGTCTTCTTCCTAGTAGCTGGCACAGTGCTGTGGTTTGGATTTAGGATGAGAATAATGTTGATAACACACTGATGTTTTAGTTGTTGCTAAGTAGTGCTCACACTAGTCAAGGACTTGTCAGCTTCTCATGCCCTGCCAGCGAGAAGCTGGGAGGGGGCACAGCCAGGACAGCTGACCTGAACACCATGTGACGTCATGCTCAATATATAAACTTGGGGAAAGCTGGCCGGGGGGCAGTGACCGCTGCTCGGGGACTGGCTGGGCATCGGCCAGCGGGTGGTGAGCAATTGCATTGTGCATCATGCATTTTCTATATTCTTTTATAATTATTATTATTTTTATTATTATTTTCCCTTCCTTTTCTGTCTTATTAAACTGTCTTTATCTCAACCCACAAATTTTACTTTTTTTTTCCAATTCTATCCCCCATCCCACTGGGGGGGAGGGGAGTGAGCGAACGGCTGTGTGGTGTTTACTTACCTGCCAGGTTAAACCACAATAGTCCTTTTGGCACCCAACGTGGGGCACGAAGGGTTGAGATAATGACAGATCTGACCAGAGTGTGTTAAGGCAAATTTGCTATAAGCATTCATCATATTGGGTTAACAGTCGCTGGTCACAATGTTGATTAATTTACTCTCAAAGTTGTCGTGCTTGCTCTCAAAGTTGCGTTATGTAACACCTTACTTGCTGTACATGTTCCCTGTTGTGCTGTCCATCACCTCTGGGAGATGGATCAAGGATATCATTTTGCTGCACTGTGTAAC
>NW_008825433.1:1270711-1274601 GCF_000699105.1 Pygoscelis adeliae
GGGACTGGCTGGGCATCAGTCGGCGGGTGGTGAGCAATTGCATTGTGCATCACTTGTTTTGTATATTCTTTTATCATCATTATTATTATTATTATTATTTTCCCTTCCTTTTCTGTCTTATTAAACTGTCTTTATCTCAACCTGCGAATTTTACTTTTTTTTCCTGATTCTCTCCCCCATCCCACTGGGGGGGGAGGGGAGCGAGCAAATGGCTGTGTGGTGTTTAGCTGCCTGCTGGGTTAAACCACAGCATGGTGTCTTCCCTGCAATTCTTCCTTACCAATTTCCACCTTCTCTTTTTGCTGTCCATATGTCTCTCATATGTTGAGATTTCTAGAATTTGATTTAATGATTTTTTCATAGTGGAAGCCGTTAACTTCTTGAATCACTCATGTGTATGTGTGTTTCCATGAATAACTAACTACAGTAAAAATTAAAGGGATAAATAAAAAGATGGACTGATAAGTCGTGTATTACTAAAGGGCTTAGATAGTTGGAATAACCCAGTAATATTAAAATGTCAAAGAATAAAATCAGTGTATAGACTGGAAGATGTCCTCTATAGGGGTAAAGAGTGTTAATGAAAGGGTGACTTGAACTATTGCTAACTAAGAAAATGGCCATGTTAGTACAGGTCATTAACCTGTTACAGAGTTTGTTGTGCTGGCTGTCATGTTTTCTTTCATGTAGTCTGACGGGCATGTCCTCACTTGGCAAATTTGATCAACACTAGAAAACAGACTTGAGATCAGCCAGAAGTGGGCTGACAGAGGACTTAGAAAATGGAAGTACATTGCTGATTTGCTTGCTTTGAATATTCTATCAAAGTAGACTGTGATGCCACTTTGCTGGCACTTTTTAGTGTTTGCAGGTGTAAGATGTAAAGATGATTGTTCTGAATTCATAGAAATCTGCCTACATGACACATACTGCAATGTCCTGGCAGTTGTCACAGTGTAATTATGTCTTGAAAAAACAGACAGGTAAAAGCTCTACTTGAAAATGCTCTTAAAAAGAAATCATGTAGTACCCCCACAAGCGTAACTGAGAGGTAGGCACCTAAGAAATACAATTATCCGGGAAACCTTACATAAAACATGATCAAAACCAAATAAAACAGACATAACTATGAAGAGCACATTCAATGCATAATATCACCTAAATCTGTCTTGCTGGAGAGTTTCTGAAATGAAATGCTTTTTAAATCTGATTTAAACTTAGCTAACTCCAACGACCTTCCAAGGTCATAAGAAAAGCCCCAAAGTGAAAGTAATGAAACTCTTGTGTGAAATTCAACATTGAAATATAAACTAGAATTTGAACTTAGACTTATTTTAACTTCTGATTAATGTATTTCTCCATTTCTGTTCCTTTATGAGAGCTGAGGCTATTCTCTGACTCCTGTTCCCATAATTCTTGGTCCATCAAATAACTATCTTTCAGCATTGTTCATTCACTTGGAGCTGGGGACTTAAAGCTGCACTAACATTATATTAAGAAAATAGAATCAGTCTTCAGTAGTTCTGACTCTTGCTTTACAGAGAGCAGGTTCCTTGGCCACATTTAAAACCTTCCTTGAGGTCTTCAAAGAGCCTTGCAGCTATTATTTTTTTAAATGTAAAACAAAAAAGGCATTTTGAATAGCCAAGCTAAAAGCAAGATTATTGTATTGTGAGGACCACATCTTCTCAGCTGTGAGGATTTGCCTTAGATTTACTTGGTTGAAATTCTTGTTTTTTTCCTGTTTAACTTCTTAGAACACTTCATTGCTATGAGGGCTTAGACAACAGGGAAGCTGCAACCATGCAGCTTTATTTACATAATGTGATATACAACGGTAAGATCTTGAGTTTGCTTCTCATTTTGGAAAGGAAATTAATATACTTTTTTCTTTCCTCTGGACCTTCTCAGCATAGCACCACTGTTTGACTGATCACACAGGGATAGTTCTGCCCTGGCTTGTCTACATGGTCACAGCAAAAGGGGAAGGAATAAGGAGCTTTCCCCGTGGCACACTGGTCAGACAGACTCGCAGCCCAGGTGCTTGGGGGAATGCAAGCACTGCACCCTAATTACTCTGCTGGGAAGCCGAGGTGGTCCGGGGAGGACCGGGTAGCAGCCTGAGCAGCTGATGATGCAGCAGCCCTTGTAGCACTTTCCATGTCACTGTGCATGCCAAGTATCAGAGTACATCCAATTCATGCCAGGAAAACTCTTCTGAATACAAGTCTATGCCTTGAGGGCATGATCTAGCTCTATATAATTGTTTCTTTATAGCTATATTATGAGCATTCAAGTTTCCTTATCCTGACTGGCCACTCTAACTCAGCCCTGAATGCAGCTTGTGCTCCGAGTTCCCACGTGACCGGGTAACAGGAAAATACAAACCACACTTAGAGAAAGAGTCAAAAGAAGATAAAATCAGACCCTTTTCCAAAAGCCCCTATCTCATCCATGAAGTGACTGGGATACAGAGAAGTTCAGCAGCTTCTGCAAAAAGAGAGGGAGTACTCGCCCAGTGCAGTTTCATGTGGATTGCCCCAAGCTAGCCCCAGGCAAACAACACATCTACACAGCACTGTGTGGCAGAGCTCAGAAATGCTAACTGTGAACCTGAAATCAGCCTTGTCAGAGCTATGCTCAGGCTTATTAGCACAGCCAGTCTGCAAGGCTAGTTAGCTAAGACACTGTGCTGTGGCTAGACTGCTCCTGCTGCCAGGACTGGCCTGTTCAGGATGGATAAGGGATGCATCTGGCTTCATTTCATGGTACAGACTCCCCCATCGTTCACACCTAGTTTTAATGAGGACTCAGGTTCCCTGAACACCATCCATTTATTCCAAGTACCATCAAGACCTCTTGATGGTGACGAGAAGGCAATTAATAATCAGGGTATCTCCATGCTGCAGGCTTCAGAAGAGTGGAGAAATTAGCAAGTGAACTGTAAACAGTTTAGCTCAAGTATCAGAAAGAGTCTTGTCAAGCACTGCAGATCTCCGCATGGGCTCAGTTAGAGGTCAGGTGCTCTGCAGTCCATAGTGCAAAGGCAAACCGAGTTCAGGCACATGAGCTACTTGGCCTCTCTCTGTGCTGCTCTGTACCCTCCAGTTGAGGTTATGCCCCAAAGATCAGACTCCTGAGAGCAGGAAGCCACCCAACACTGCCTCTCCACTGAGTGGACTGCACACACAACTCACAACGACCCTTAAAATCTCTGCCACAACTTCCAATTTGTTCCCATTAAGTGTCTGGGAAGGTAACAGAAAATCTTGTAGTGGATTAAGGAGATTGTGAATGCATAATCGTAAACTCACACCAGCCTGTTTCATCCCACACTTAGTGAAGCATTCATTGTTCTTGGTATTTTTCTTAATGTATAGAATATAATCAGTTTTCAGTGATGCCTTAACTTATTTAGTTGTGATAGGATAGAAAACATCATCAGTCTTTGAGAGCACCAGCATGTAATGGCATCTTTTTGATAGTATTTTTCCTTTTGATTGTCTTGTCTTTTTTCCTCTTGTATAAACTTGACCTGGAAAAAAAAAAGAGTTCTTTCACAACACAAACACCTGGCACCATCATTCACTTTTAAAAATTTCTGCCCCAAGGAATTCTAATTTCTTTGTGGAATAAGCGCAGTTTGTCCTTGACTTTTACTTACACCATATTTATGCATTAGTTTAGGGCTAAATGTACACAGGAGCCTAAATCCCAGCTGACTGTCAATTCTGCATCTTATATTGAGCCCCTCTATCCCCTTATGCAATATCTCAATGATTAGCAAATGCACTGAGGTTCAGGTCTTTGTGGCCTCTGGTTGCAGTGTTAACCTGTGGGCTATAGCTCACTCTGAAGCTGCAGTATGAAATGGTATTTCACAATACCTC
>NW_008825433.1:1274654-1275187 GCF_000699105.1 Pygoscelis adeliae
CATTGGGCCAAGGAGAGTCTCTGAGCTCCGTTCTGCACAGCTGGAAAAGTCATGCAGGAAAATGAAGGCCAGCTCCTAACTAGTACAGGGTCCACTGGACCTTCAATGAGTGTTTGCCACCCTAGGGATCCTGACACTTATGGTGGAGCTGGGCCAGCTCTGGCAGGGAAAAGGTGCAGAGCTGAATGGGGCTGCTCAGAGAAAAAGGGCCTAAAGGTCTTTTGCCCAGACTATCACCACAGCAAGTCTGAGTGTGAAGAAAATCTATAGAAGCGAGCGTGTGGCTGCCGTCACAGCAGTGATGGTCATGGTCAATGGCAGTTTATCTTAGTCTGTCAAACAACTGCAGTTCTTACAACTTTCAGCTGTTTTTCTGCAGAACTGTACAGATTTTTCTTAAAGTAATTAAAACAATAATTATATTATGAAAACACTTTACAAGATAATCTCCTCTTCAATTTCCTTTAATATTTTCTGAGGAATTACCATGGGTAACATAGAAAATAGGTAATTGAATTTCATTTCTATTATGA
>NW_008825433.1:1275217-1282101 GCF_000699105.1 Pygoscelis adeliae
CAGATTTAATTTCTCACACATGGCTTATATTGTTTTTAATGCAATAATAAGTGGCATGATATTGTTTCTTGCTGTGGCATCTAAGACATTATTTAGCAATATATCCGAAGTATTTCATCTGAATTGATAGCCATTAAAATTTTCAAAGCAGAACCTCAGCAGGGATAGATTGATACAACATCACTGGAATCAGCCATGCCATGCTGACTCACACAAGCTTAGGATTTAGCCTGTGGTATTGTTATAGCTTTTTCTTTCCTCTCACCAAATTTTAGCATATTTTTATCGATGATCTGGACCAAGGCATGGAAAAAAACATGTGAATTCATTATAAGCCCAGCCATGCAACCCAGTGAGCTACGCAAAGGATGACGCATCATTGTCAATGTGCCCTGAAGACAATAGAAGCAGGTGTTCTGCCTCTTTCCAGCAGCACTCAACAACTCATACAATTTAGGCTGCAGGAGCAACCTTTTTTTATGTAGCTGCCAAGGGTTCGTTTACAGCTAATTCCAGAGACACCAAAGGTAGAATAAATCAGAGCAGTGAAAGGGGGGATAGCTCTCATGAATGCCTCTTTCCAACACAAATTTGAAGGCTAATAAGCATTACATAATACTGCTGCTTTCAGCTCAAAATCAAGTAGTTTAATTCACCTTTGAAATAATAGACCTGTATTAAAATTCTCAACTGTAGATATAAATACTTGCTTTCTGCACAAGTTAATAGCTTTTCTGCATGCAAGGGTAGAGGGAGTTTAAGAAGGTCAAAATTTCCTACTAGCTATATTAAGAGAGGGTCACTTGGAGGTGCTGCGCATCCCAAAATGAGTTGCAAAAGTTCATAGGAATCCCTTGATAATGGCATTGACCTTTGTACTTCCATGATGCTGAATTTTAGTTCTGTTTTCCAGAAAGGAAGTTTCTGGCCTATCTATTATAAAGTGGATGTAAACATACAGGTTAACACAGAGCATAGTGTGTTTGCTGATTGCTAAGCTTGAAAGGAGCAAGCTGCTACAGCAGAAAACAGGCAAAGCCTGAAATAAATATATAGACTTAATGACTACAAGTGCAAAGTCAGTCCTTTACACCTGCATTGCATTCTTGGGAACCATCTGACCAAAATCTTTTGCCTCATTCTGACAGGAATGTTGTGATAACACAATACAGACTTCAGCTTTTTGTTTGTGGGGCAGACAAGTTTACTTACGCACTATCCCAAACCCACTAAGGTGACATTAAGGAGCCACAATTTTTAACCCTTTAGTTATGGCAGACACAGCAACTGCAGCAGTGGGAACTGTACTTCTGTACTCCCTATCCCTTCCTCTTGCAGCCTTCAACACACACCTCAGAAAGACCCTACAGTAGCGCTCAATGAAAACGGAAGTGAGGGCCAGCCCGCGATATTCTGCTGAAGCTGTTGTAATCTTTTCTCAACCCGGTAAAGCAGAAGACAGTAGGTAAAGAGGTTATAGATGGGGCAGCAGCTGGAGGGATGACAAGTCAAATGGGAGAATAACACTGTGGCGTTGGTGATGGAATTAAAGTATTTATCTCCTCAAGGCAATACTAATAACATCCATTGTCTCTGCTTATCCATATCGTTGAGGATATGCCTCATGCGAGAAACTGCCCGTTCGTTCTTCAATAGAAGGTAAGAAAATGCTTTCCTATTTCACCAGAATTAGTACAGCATTTTGGAAAATTTTGTATAGTCAGTGTGGACAAGGTGAGAAACATTTTGGGGGTTATACTGAGGAATGCTGGCAGGATTTAAGGAAGCGGTTACTAAAGGATGTAGAGTGACTGTAGGAATATTCCAGAACATGTAATTGCAACACAGGCCCTCCGGCATTTTAGAGACCCCTAAAGGTACCGACACACTTGTGTAAAATCTACTGGAAGAGAGTGAAAATGTGTACATATTAATAGTTATCTTCATTTTTGGGAGCAAATTAATCTCCAGCAGCATTGGTAGGTTAATCAATGTTTTTCCACCAGCAACAGACGACTTCTGCCCACACAGGTGGTCTACCTTGACTGTGGCAAATAGGACAGGGAGCTAATCAAGTTTTAAAGCTCACAGTAGCATATTTACTTTGGCCTGAGGTTGTGCAGATGTCAAGAAAAACAGCCATTTCCAAGCCAAAAGAAGTGCAACAGAAATTCATGGCTACCTCAGTTTGTCTCAGACAGAAGTTTTACACAGCTGGCCTCAGTTCACCACTGCTGAGTTCAGGGGGATTTGTAGAGGGTTTTACTTGCAGCTGGCAGAGCTGTCACATTTATAATCAGCGTCTAGTCCTGCTATGGAGGAGGTGGCGCTGAATGGCAAAAAAAATTATTTTGAAAGAGAAAAATAGGGATAAAATACATAAACAATTAAATAGAAATGCAATACCTTTGTGCTTTCATATTTGCTGGGTTATAAGAATGCATCCAGCCTAAACTGTAATGAAGATCCCCCCAAAACCATTATTAAGAAGTCCAGCATATAAACAAGTATGTTATTTGTAAGCCAAATTTCATAAAGCAAATGTGAAATAGACAGATTTACCTTGAAGAGTCTGTAGTCAGGGACCTGAGTACTTATCAGAAATTCCTGGCTTCCCTTCTTCAGAGCATTCAAACTCCAAGAACACGTCTACAAGAAAGCATAGGGAAGAACTCGAACATGCAGTGAATCAATAGGAAGCAAGTAAGAAATGGCTGTGAAGTAACTAGGAGATAAGTGGATAAATCTGGCACAAAAGCCAGCAAGGTTTTTTTCTGCCTGAGGTTCACTAGCTGAAATTTGAACTGAACGTGCAGCCTCCTGTGGGGTATTTAACCTTCTGGAATCCCATTTATCTCAGGGAGTAAAATGTTCAGGTGCTTCTACAGGAAGACCAATAGTCCAGAAGAGTAGCTACAAGCTGCCACGATTCATTAATTGTGGCGGAAAATATGCCAGTTTGATAGTTAACTGATTTTTAAACATTATTATTTTTAAATATAGTCAAAGTAAACCTCAAAACAAAAAGGTCATTTGAACTGAGAAATCAAAACCTAGGAAATCTCAAATTGAAACATGGGTTTTTTTTTCATATATTTTTGTCTTTGTATTTCGTGATTTTGTTTTATTCCTGAAGGAAGAATTTGATAAAATCAAAACAAAATCACAAAAGGTTATAACGCTGATGAATCTGTTTTGAATGTAAACTTTGACACCACAGTAGTTGTAAGAGTTGCTAATGCACGAAGAGTTATTGCTGGAGTTAAAAGCAAGCCTGTCTGACCTGTGCAATTGAGGAGGTTCATGTACATCCTTGGTACATTAAAGCCTGCCACACACTATACCCAGAATCCTTGCTATTAAGTGCCTGTCCACCTCCCTTTGTTAACTGGTTGGAGCATGGATAGCAATCAGAGATTGCTCTTTTCTTCATCCCTTACAGATGGCACAAGGCAGTAAGGACAAAACCTTATATTCCTCCAATTCCCGGACAACTGCCTTTTGCTGAACAGAGGATCTTTTCTTCCTTCCGAGGTCATAGGACAATGAAGCTACAAAGCACAACCTGGTCATCTTTGTGGAAGCAATGCGAGGTACAGAGGAAAGAATTTATAATGCTGTTACACTCAGACCTTCTTAATTTCTTTTTTTTTTTCTTCAGAAATTTGATGAGAAGATCTTAGGTTATTATGTGCTTATGTTAATGTAACATTAAGGTTGATAAATCAAGTTCTCAAATGTCATGAAATGCAGAAGTCAGGCTGAAAGCTCAACCTTTCCCCTGGCTCTTTGCCTCTTTCTTAAAATACAGTCTGTCTTTATGCTCTTATAAATTATTTCTCAGACTACAGAGGAGTTAGTATAACACAAACTGGAATTCTCTACAAAGCTTTATAAATAGTAAATGCATGACAGAAAATGCTGTGCAGCTAGACTATATAAGGAAAAGCTTAATTTACTCACAAACACTTCTGTATGTTCTTCCTTGCGTTCCAGTTTGGCATGATCATCTCTCTCTCTTGATCATCTCTCTGCCATTATTCATGCAGGGAGATTTTGGATATCATTGGTATTGTGGAGGTTCTGTCCCTTCCAGAGATACTGATATTCATGTGCAAATGGAAGTATTCATATGTGAATACAAGTACTCATTTTTTCCTGCCAAGCCTGCTGGCTACTGAAGATAAGCCTTTCTGGCCTCAAAGGAAAGAAGAGGAAAACCTTGGAGGTAAGAAAGTTTTTAAGGCCTTCTGCTTCCTGGATAGCCCTGACAGAACAGCTATCATAGCAGTAGCAGGGCAGAACTCTGTGCAAGGTTAGATTTGTCTAGGATCCCAGTTACAGCCACAATAAACATCCATTGCTCAATGGCAGCCATCTTCAAGTGTGGGCAAGGAAGACAATATTGATCATTTTCCTTACTGCCCCTTCCTTAGGCACCAGTAACCCCACATGACATCTTTCTTCTTCCTTCATTGAGTAAAGCCCTTGCAGATCAGCAGAGGAAGTATATTATAAATGGGGCTGTTTCATACACACACGTGTACAGCAGTTTCATAGGAGGAGGGTGGCATGTAGGGCTCCATCTTCTGTCAGAATCCCAGCCCAGCATCGGTGCTGTTTTCCCAATAATCTGCCTCAAGCTGGGAAAAGTACCGTGATGGAGGGCAGACTGTGTGGCTGCTTACATGTGTGTGCAAAATATCTCTTCCACATATGTAACAAAAACTGTGTTGTAACATGAAGATTTATTTTTCAAAGCAGGATATTATCTGCTGGATGAATGGCAAAGAACCTGGAAGATGGCATGCCCTGTGAGGACAGTCTTATGCAAACAGTACTCTCCAGGCTCCTTTAGAAATGTAATTCTCCTCCTACAAGAGGGAGAGAGGCTAAAGATTGTGGGTATAAGGATAGATACAGACTGTCGTATATGGACTTTCTAAAGATTGCTTTCGGATTATCATTGTTATATGATTAATTTAAACAAAGCCTTTCAGCGGAGCCACCTACTTTGTCATGTAGGCAACTATTGAGTAAAATTTCCAGATATGATTATATTTTAGTCCTTTTCATACAGAGTGAAAATGCTTCTGCCTTTAAATGGTGCAGCTCAGAACTTCGGGTTATCTACCGGGGGAATGCAGAGTGCACAGAAGAAAAGTATTTCAGTTTTCACCACTTTAAAAAATATAATAGGGAACACCTGAGACAGGGTGATTCACCAAGGTAACTGCATCATAAGATTGCCACAAAAACAGCTTTGTAGCACAGCATTTAAGGACGACACCAGAGGACACCAGAGGACATGATTCCTCCTCCAGCACTGATCTGCTGACACAAAGCCTCCTTGGAGATAGGGTGGGCTGCAGTCCTTAACCTCTGTCTCCCTCCACACCAGGAGTTCCACACCTGTGGCTTCACCCTGGGGCCAAGGAGTCCCATTCCTGCCCTGCACCCAGGTCAGCTCACTCATGGCAGCACTGCACCTTGGTGGGAAACTGGCCTTGTGTTTGAAACAGTCAGAAAGAAGAAAGAGAGGAGAGGTTTAGATGTTTGTAGCAATCAGATCTGTTTTGTGTACCACCAACCTTCCCCAAATCATTGTCCATGAAGCTGTTAGGAGATAAATAGTATTTGAGCAGGCTGTATTTTTATTTCTCAGTATGTGAAGGAATATAGTCCAAATGATATCCTGGATATACTTCATCTAAATATGAATGCACCGTGTTAGAAAGAAGTCAGCTGGTCAAGGTTATTACCCTGGATAACATCTACTGAGATTTATCAGGCTCCCAACAGCAATTTTCATCACACAAGTAAGCACAGCATTATTATGTCTGTGACTGAGCACTCTTGAAATTTTGATAGCTTTCAGACAGATACTTATCTCTGGACACAAAGAGAAATTTTACAACTGTACCACTGCACAGTTGTCCCAGTTTTAAATAAATTATTTCAACTTTAGCCAAAGATGTGGTGCATACTGCTTTATAGCAAGTATCTGCTGCATGTACAATTTTGAGTGGTCTCAGATTACTCTTTGCGGAATTATTGTCACATATTGTGCATAAGGCCCTCAGGATATATTCAAGGTGAAAACTTGCTCTAAGTGACATGTTTTGCATTTTGCATCTGTATTGGAGATCAGGAGGGAGAAAGGTACCTCCAGGTGTTGGGGGGAGGCCACAGAGCCTGTTCCAGCATGGCAGCAAGGTTTCCCCCTGGACCAGCAAGGGTGAGAGCAAGTGAAGATCTGGTAGACCCTCCTCCGCCACCGTCATACACTGGTGAAAGGACCAAAAGCCTGTGCATTGTGAGAGGAAAGGATGCTTCACCACAGAAATGAAGTGTCACAAATTACTTCCTGTTCCTACTGTGTGCAGTGAGGACAAGCTCTTCTCTGAGGCCCAGTGTTCTGGGAACTTCCACCACAGTCTTCATTTTGGGCATTACCCACGGCATGGTTTAGCCTAATGTGAACAACTCCCTGGCAAGCCAATTTTTTTGTCATAACGTTATGTTTAAGTTCCCTTCCATTAAATGCAATTCTTTGCGTCTTAAATTATTTTAGACAGTTTCCTTTAACATTAAATAGAATTAACATTTACATTGTGATATATTGCAAATGACAGCTGTTGGAGCAACTTTTTCCCCCAAGAACTATATTTCCTACCAGCCAGCTAACCTCAGAATTTTGGGGAATTATTATATAAGGTTGTTTCCAATCAAAATAAATGTGTTCAGTTTTCCTATAGGCAGTGGCATTAAATAACAGTTACACAGTTCGGTCCTGTTCCCACTAAAATTGGTGGCAAAACTCCCACTGACTTCATGGGAGCAGGATTTAGATCATGGTTGATTTACTTTAACACTCATAGAAA